>NW_027116665.1:13355-13691 GCF_000696795.3 Halyomorpha halys | reverse complement strand
TACATAAAAAAAAATTGAGAATAAATAAACGTCATGAAAGAATAATTATAAATAAATATGTCATAATAAAGATATAAAATGATAATAAATGAGCAAAGAACAGGTCAGGACAACCTACCTGTTCAAAGCAAACGGTTGAACAGCATGGAGGAGGTAGCCACTCCCCAGCTAGCCGTTTAACGGCTTTATTTCAAATTCAAATACGTCGCCTATACAGGAAGTAGTGATAAAGATATGTCGAAAAATGATAAGAGAAAGATAAAGAAATATGATAAAAATAATAATATATAATAATTTAAATTAGGAATAACTAAGTAAAATTAGAATGACACATAT
>NW_027116665.1:9589-10100 GCF_000696795.3 Halyomorpha halys | reverse complement strand
CTACGATAATCAGACCAATTTGGACATATGGAATTGAGCTCTGGAGCTCTACCAAACCATCAAATTCCTCCCGCATCCAATCCTTACAATCCAAATCCTTGATGCTCCTTATTATGTAACAAACATACTCATCCACAAAGACCTTAAGATCCCATTCGTTGCAGATTTGGCCCAAAACTGATATGCGTCTTTTCATTCCAAACTCCTTATCCACCCTATCCCATTAATTCTTAATCTCTCATTCTTAACAATCCCTGATAATCTTCCGAGGTCTCTGAAAAGAAGATGGCCACGGGACCTTCTAATTTAAATTAGTGCTTGAAGTACCACTAATGGGTGGTTCCTTCCCAGGATTGAATCCCAAGATTTTCAAGTGTAAATGAAATATACAATATATTTACTTATTGAATTTATTATTTGTACAGTTGTAATTTACATTAAATAAATAGTTTTAAAAAAAATTATATTTATTACTTTTATTGCATTTCTTTTTGTTGATAACTTGAAAATA
>NW_027116665.1:6387-6912 GCF_000696795.3 Halyomorpha halys | reverse complement strand
ATATTATTTATTTATTGATATTTACAACTGTATAAAAAATACAACAAGCAAATTTGAAGTAAGATCATACAGATATGATAAAGCTTGTAGAAAAATTACCCAGTAGTAGAACTCTAAAAACATTTTATAACATAAGGTCACGAGGCCAACTTCTTTCAGGCGCCTCAGAGGATTGCCAGGAATGGAAACAAAGTTAGAAACTAGTTGGTTTGGGTGGTTAAGGGGTTTATTATGGAAGGAATAATATCGGGTTCGGAACATTCAGGTCTTTACGGATAGTTTTATTAGTAACAAATTAAGGAGCATTGAGGATTTTAAGAAGGATTTTGGACTGTAAGGATTGGATACGAGAGGAATTAGAAGGTTTAGTGGAGCCCCAAAGCTCAACTCCGTGTGTCCAGATTGGCCTTATTATTGTCATGGAGATCAGTCTTTTGTAATGAGTTGAAAGTTTAAACCGTTTGTCTAGTAAGTGCTGTAATAGTCGGAATCTGCGTGAAGTTTCCTGTCTTTTCAGTCTTGTGT
>NW_027116665.1:3155-4762 GCF_000696795.3 Halyomorpha halys | reverse complement strand
TAAATTAACTAACTACTAATCTTTCAGTAGATTTTTAAGAAATTTTGCTTTTTAAAAAGCTATATCTCGAAAACTATTGGACGTAAATAGCTCATTTAAGGCTCATATTTCAGGAAGTTTACTCTTCTTTAAACAATGTTCTTTTAGATTTTCTTGTGTTGTTGATAGTTTTTAAGATATAGAGCTCCGAATGAAGAATTAATTTTATTTTAAGGTTTTGAGACAGCCACCATTTTTTATTCCCCCTAGCTATCCTTGGCAGGCTCATAAATTTTGACTAGTAATTATATCTAATTTTCATTAGAGTAATCAAAAATTGGGGTGAGATGACTCCCTTTTTTCTTCCCGGCTCTTGTACTAGTATATTATAAAAATATTTAGTTAAGATTAGCATCTCAACTAGTCGAATCACGGAATACGCTGAAGAAGTTATCGGAGACTACTAATGTGGTTTTAGACGAAATCGTTCAACTATTGATCAAATATTTTCATTGCGGCAAATCTTTCAGAAAAAAATGGAATACAACGTGGTAGTTCATCAGCATTATATAGATTTCCAAAAGGCTTACGATTCTATTGACCGACAGAAGCTGTATAATTTTCTGATTTAACAGGGAATACCAAAGAAGTTAGTAAATCTCGTACGGATGTGCATGATAGAAACATTTAATAACGTACGAATCGGTTATCACTATTCTGAGAAATTTCAGATCCAATCTGGTTTGAAACAAGATGATTCTTTACCAACTATCTTATTTAATCTAGCACTAGAATACGTTATTAAAAGTGTGATGAATACCGAAAAGGGTTTAACTTTGGGTGGTAAAATACCGGGGCTTGGGTATGCTGGTGATTTGGTATTATTGGGTGAGGACAAAGAACTATAGAACTAAATACAATCACGCTAATAAACTCCAGTAAGGAACTAGGTCTTGAAATAAATATGGATAAAACAAAATACATGGTTATTAGTAGAAACGCAAGCAATTTCTCTGATATAGATATAGATATAGGAGGAAATACGTTTGAACAGGTAGATAAGTTTAAGTATTTGGGTTCTACGGTAACTAGAAAAAATGAAAATGATGGGGAAATAAAACTAGGTTGAAGACGTGAAATGCTTGTTATTTTTCAATTTCGAAACTGCTTAGCTCGCCCCTCCTATCGAAATACTTGAAAATTATAATTTACAAAACATTCTTACCACTGTTCTATATGGATGTGAGACGTGGCCACCTACATTAAGGGATGAACAGCGCCTTAGGGTTTTCGAAAGTAAAGTATTACGCAAAATAATCGTACGAAAAAGGATGAATTAACGGGAGAATTTAGAAGATTACACAACGCTGAATTAAGGTAACACCCGGTAGAGAGAGAAAGAAATACTTTATTCATTTATGCTACATTACACAGCATACTGATCAATCCGTGACTGGACAAATATAAGTTACATATTTTTACATGATATAATATAATAGATAGATAACATTTTTTTTTTCCTTCCACAGTTTTCTTTTACAATTAATACCAGTCTACAAACTAACTACAAGTTTTACGATTTATTCCTTTTCTTTTGCTTTCCCTTCCATTTCACAACCCCTATTTCC
>NW_027116665.1:1169-1450 GCF_000696795.3 Halyomorpha halys | reverse complement strand
TATTATAATTGTAGAGTAATAGTCCGGATGGCGGTCAATAAAGGTACCGTAGAAAAAACTACTTATATATACAGAGAAATTAGGAAAATATGTGTTTCAAGAAATAGTTGTAGGAGGTATAAGGTAAACAGAAGAAGGTGAAGTAAATGTGGCAAAGGTTAGGTGTAGTAACAAGTAAAAGGAAATACTAAGAAAATTAATAAAAATAATAAATAAAAAGAGGGGGGAATATTTGTATCATTAAACAAGGATGAAAACTGACTAGTTAGGAAAGTGGGCCA
>NW_027116665.1:656-1119 GCF_000696795.3 Halyomorpha halys | reverse complement strand
CTTTTAGGAGCTTCATTAACTCGTATTTCACTCTATGATGTCGCCGTGTTATGAGGAGGGAGTTGCGGTTCCTTGAGTCCATAATTCAAGTCAAGGCATTGCGGCGTATAAGATGGGCATGTAAGGTAGTAGGGATGGTAACGAGCGGATCCCTAAAATATTAATAAACACTAAACCAACGGGTAAACGTCCGAGGGGTAGACCGAAACGTAGATGGGAGGATTGCGTTAAAACAAATTTAGGGGAATTGGGTTTGAAGGGGCATCACTGGAAGGATGTATGCAGAGAGCGTTTGGTGGTATCGGCATCGAACCTTCGGGTTCGTTAGGCGTTCATTATTATTACTTGACTTATCTGTTCATTGAAGTTTACTTTTAACTGACTTTTTTCCAAAATTTGTATATATATTTTAATTTATGTGTTTCTATGTATAAACTGATCTTCTGCGATGAATATTATGTGT
>NW_027116665.1:0-606 GCF_000696795.3 Halyomorpha halys | reverse complement strand
GTATAAATTATCGCACGTCTTCGCTTACCATTAAAAAGAGGAAATTTAGAAGTACATGTAAAAGATGTATTTTTTTGTTATAATATTTTTATTTATTTATTTACCTAATGTAATTTACGTCTGTACAAAATAATAAATACAAGAAGTAAATATGTGGAATGTTTCATTTACAATTGAAAATCTTGGGAAGGAACCACCCATTGGTGATACTTCAATCATTGCCTTAAGTTAATGCTGGAGACATCTTCTTTTCAGACGCCGCGGAGGATCATCAGGGGTTGTTAAGGAAGAGAGATTAAAAACTAATGGGTTAGGAGTTTGGGATGAAAAGACGCATATCTGTTTTGGGCCAAATCTGCAACGAATGGAATATTAAGGTCTTTGTGGATGAGTTTATTTGTAACGTAATAAGGAGCTTCAAGGATTTTACGTAGGAATTTGGATTGTAAGGATTGGATATGCGGGAGGACTTTGATGGTTTAGTAGAGCCCCAGAGCTCAATTCCATATGGCCTGGTCTGATTATCATAGTGTATAATAATTTTTGTAGTAAATGAGAAGTTTAGAGCGTTGATATAATATTTAAATAAAGAAAATGCGAACAGGC
>NW_027116664.1:0-938 GCF_000696795.3 Halyomorpha halys | reverse complement strand
CTTTTCTTCGGTTATTCGTACCTTAGTAGTAAAGTTGAAGTAAACTAAGCAAAAACATTATTTTTTTTCTTTAAAAACATCTAATTAAGAGGAGTGTAATTATTTCAGATAAACAAAAAGTAAATTTACTTCAGAAAACGATTTTTTAGAAACTCAGTACATTGATATAACGAGTTTAATTAAAATGGTTTAAAACGTTTTTGAGAAAATGTGAGAATCGAGCGTCCAAAGGAGTGTTCATAATCACACTGTGTATGAAAAAAAAAATTATATAATCTCTAGTTACATTTACACTCTAATATAAAATATTTACAAAATCGACCTGAGGATCCCTGAGCCCACTCTATCCCCACGAGTGAGGAGTAGGGCAGAGCTCAAAAGATCCCAGCGCATCCCTCTCGCCGCATCACTGGTAGTGAGCCACTTGAGTGGAGAATCTGACCATTGCCAGAACTCAATTGTCCATTTTTATTTTAATAAGTCTCTCGGCCACTGCCGTTTCAACCTTCTAGGTGGGCTGCAGGGATGGGTGGAACTAGATAAGGTTTGAACCAAAGGATTAGGATGGTTGGAAAGGTTTATATGAAATTTTGAGAATTTGGTTGGTATGAGGTCAAGGACAAAAGGATATGTAGGTCATGATATAGTGTTTTGTTGGAAACATAATAGGGTGCATTAACTATGGTTCAAAGGATTTTGGATTGAAAGGATTGGATGGATACGTTTGATGTTTGACGGTTTAGCTGTTCCCCAAAGTTCAAGTCCGTAGGTCCAGATAGGTCGGAGTATAGTCTTATAAATTAGTAGTTTGTTTTCTAATGAGAGATGAGAGGTCCGGCCGAGCAGTCGGTATAGTTGGTTAAATCGTCTGTTGAGTTATTGTCTTTTAAGTCTAGTATGTTGGTTCCAGGTGAGTCTTTTGCCTTTTGATATTGTTA
>NW_027116663.1:5283-7697 GCF_000696795.3 Halyomorpha halys | reverse complement strand
TTCGGTAAGAAAATACTGTTTCTTGAACAACGTTTATACAAGAAGGTGATTTGTCCATGATAATTCTCATCCGCTAGTTTTTATTTCCCTGTTAAAGGGTACCCATTTTATGAAGCTACGTAGACTCAGAGGGCATCCCTAACACACAGGGTTGACTCACGGCTACAGTAACAGAATAAAAATAATCTATCACAACCGGATGCGAACCCAGTTCCTTCGAGTTTGTAGTACAGAGCCTTACCCTCTGAGCCACCTTGCTCACCTAATCGACCATAAATTATTTAAATGGGTTTAATTCCTTTTAGATTTTTTAAAAGTGCTTTTGAACAATTAATCACTGTCGATTCCTTTGTTCCAGAGATGTACATTTTATCCGATAGCCAAATGATCTTCGGAGAGAACTGGCGAAGGATTGGGGAATTATGGTGTAGGAATTATAAAATTTAAGATGTTTAAAAAAACAAATTTTAGAGGGTGATTTTTTGTATAAATGTGAAGAAAACGTGCCATAACATTTATTAATACGGTAGAGATTGTAAGCTTACGATCACTTTATGTTACCTATAGAAGTACAAAATGAGGTACCGGTATAAATAAAAAGAAAATATGTATTCAAAATTAACCACTGACCTTTAAGTTGGATTTAGCACAATACCATAACGATTGTGTCTAACAAAACTGTTAATATACATTCTGATTTTTGATTTATTTAAAAATGCAATTACAAGCTATATGTCTAACTCTCTTTTATACGATATCTTCCCTTGTTAATTGTTTCTGAACATCATCTTAAAAAAAGATTTATAAACAGAATAGGTTTGTTCCAACAAATGGTTTGACAGTTTTAAAACCAGTAGGAGCTCAGTATAGTTTTTAAAATGGATAAGCGTAATGTGGATGTGTCGCCAGTTTTCTGACTGTCAATCCGTTTAAATAAATAAGACTATCATCTATCGTTCACTTGCTAGAAAAATGACACTGTTCAGAAACGCAATATTTCCCCGGTTTCTTGCTGGTGGACGTTATGATAGTTATTTCGTTGTAGTCTTTGCATTTTCTAATACTGATATATATTAATGTTTTGATACATTTAAACGTTTGATACATATTTCAATGAGTATCTTAATATTAAGTAACTGTAGATCAAAATTAATTTTTACAGTATTGGTTTAAAAAAAATTCTTGATTGGTGTAGCTGAGACTTTATTTTACAATGCTTAAAAATAATGAATTGTGATTTTGATTGTGCTTAAAAAACACTTTTTGCGCTTTGGTCCAATTTGGACAAAATGTAATGCTAACTTTAATACTCGCGTTCGTCTATTGTACGAATAAATGAAATTTCATTTTCTGTAAGTCGTTTCAACTGTCTCATCTCAAAATTTGTCCAATAACGAAAATTAGTAAAAAATATTTTTTTCTAAGTACTTTGGTGGTTACAAATAGCAGGCTATAAATATTGTTAATACTTATAATTTAATAATATTCCCACCGTTGCCTCGAACAGGGACACTTCCTTAAACGAAGGGTGTTGGCTAATAGCACTAAGTAAGCTACTCGTAGGTGTTTAATTGGACTATTTCGTCCATCATTACAAAATCAGTATAAGACACGTCCTGTAATAGGAGCAGCTAACACTTTCGTAGGCTGGCAACATCAACCGTGACTTGTAAAGTTCACTTTTGATTAGGGTAAATCAAGCTATGTCCTTATGATATCCTGTAATAGCAGGTTATTATAAACAAAAAGAAAGATTATTTATAAAATGGAGTAGCCATTTGCTTGATAATTTGATGTTTGATTTTACTTAAGAGTCGTGTAATATTATTATTTCAGCTTATTTTTTTTTTGTAGTATTAGTTTGTAATATTGATCGTACTGCTTTTATTTTTTTATACACTTTTTTAAAACATAAATAACTATGGTTTTAGTTTTTTTAATGGAGTCACGATTTCCGAGAAAATTTTAATATCTGCTTGCCAAGCTAAATAACAGATGTTAATGTACTTCCGCTGATCAGTTTTGCAGATGTTCTTCTCCGAAAGAGGACCAGAGTTATTGTTACTAAGAAGCCAGTCTGTCTCTGTAGATAAGCAAACATTCTAATATATCAAATTATTATTGAGGCAACGTAAATATAAATTGTATGAACAGAGTTCAATATTTCTATAATGGATAATTATGGGGAATGCTATACGGACCCTCCCACATCAGTGAGAATAGGTTATATCTAGGACTAGGTAGAGTAAAAAAAGAAAAAAAGAATGATAATATCGTACGAACAGAAAATATAAATATATGAGTGCTAAAGTGCTAAAGTCCTGACTTAGAGAATCTTGTCATACTAATACAATTTTTTTTTGTTCATACAATACTGAAGTTTCAAAAATATTTGATTATTTATTGAAATTTAC
>NW_027116663.1:0-995 GCF_000696795.3 Halyomorpha halys | reverse complement strand
TACTCACGTTCTTCTAACCTTGCTTCTCTTTCATTACCTGACATTCCGCCAAGGCGTCTGAAAAAAAAGGTCTGGAGACCGCTCTGGAGATGTTATTCTGCCTATTAGTAGATTCTCCACAAGACAGTATCACGCCATTGTAATGTAACTTATATCACATTTACTAGTTGTACATTTATCTAATAATGTTGTAAATTTCAATAAATAATTTTAAAAATTAGTTTCTATCACAGATAACTCGGGAACGCATTCCTGGTGGTCCTAAAATTTACTGATTAGCTTATTAATTTAATAAAGTAACGAATTTGGTCTTTCTTTTCTCTTTTTTTTCTTCTCGCTTATAACTTCAGTAAATGGTTCATCCCAGCAAAGAAAAAATAAATATATTAGAAACTAAATTTAATTCTGTAATTAATTCATTTAATTAATTAATTTAAATTAACAGAATTTAATTCTGCGTTGAATGAGTTCTTTAACTTTGGTTTATTTATTCGGTCTAATTTTTTTGTTGAAAAAATTAACGAATCTAAAAGGTTGTGTCTTTCTTTTCGGTTTTTAGGCTATAATATCTAAGTTATGGATCCTATGAATTCTTATTAAGTGATAGGCATTTACTTTTTGATCAATTATTGAAATAGATATTATTTAATTCTAATTCCGTACTAGAGCTTGAGACAATTCGGTTAGTTCAAGTTGAGTGTTCGCTTAGTAAGTACATGCTTGTTAACTGAAAGTGATTCACTGTGTAAACGTTCATAGCTGTCCGCCCGTATGGTAGTTCAAAGTGTGAGCCACGTGTCGTATAGGAAGGCTCACTATTAATTTATAGTTGCGCTTTAGTATCCCAGTGTCTAGTTATGTAATGTAGTTTATTAAATATGATAATGGTTCAAAAGTGCACTTCTCTCTTAAAGTATTTTCGTTTATTGTTATTTATCGTTGAGAGTAAATACTAGAACATTTTAAAGTAAAGTTAATCAAGTTAATAGGTAAAG
>NW_027116662.1:13363-13675 GCF_000696795.3 Halyomorpha halys | reverse complement strand
TTAAACCCCAACAAACCTGACCAAACTGCTTTCACCACACATTACAAAAATAGGGAGAAACCAACAGTTATACAACTTAGTTTCCTTTCTTCTTTCCCCCACTTTGACTACGGCTGCTTGGTATATGATGGACTCTCAAGTAACATAGAATTTAAACTAAAACGTCTTATGAATTACGCAGTACGATTTATTTTCGGGATCAGCAGAGATACGCAAATTAAATAACATAAAAATCAATAGGGGTTTGGACCAATCAGATAATTTAGGAAATTAGGCAGAGCCTAGAGAGCCTATGAAATTATATCTAATATA
>NW_027116662.1:12703-13044 GCF_000696795.3 Halyomorpha halys | reverse complement strand
GTTGTTATCTTGTTCTGTTCTTAGCCCTGATGAAGGCTAGAAACTCTAGCCGAAACGTTGGCTCGATTAAATAAGTTACATCAACTTATTTGTTTCATTTTGATCGCACCCCCACCAAATAACCTTGACCTTATACCAACCAAAATTTTCAAATTCTATATAAACCTTTCCAGCCATCCTAATCCTTTGGTTCAAACCTTATCTACTTCCATCCATCCCTACTGCCCTTCAAGAAGGTTAAAACGCCAGTGGCCAAGAGACTTATTGTAAAATAAAAATGGAATATTGGAGTTCTGGCAATGGTCAGATTCTTCACTCAAGTTGAGGGTTTGTGATTTTCG
>NW_027116662.1:10140-11272 GCF_000696795.3 Halyomorpha halys | reverse complement strand
ATATATAAGTAAATATCTGGGAGGGCGTGACTAGAAGCAGGGTGTGAGGCTTCCAAGAAATTGGGGTAAGAGTCATGATCTTGTGAG
Source organism: Halyomorpha halys (assembly GCF_000696795.3). Classification (NCBI taxonomy): domain Eukaryota; kingdom Metazoa; phylum Arthropoda; class Insecta; order Hemiptera; family Pentatomidae; genus Halyomorpha; species Halyomorpha halys. The sequence goes on along the minus strand of NW_027116662.1, from coordinate 11,185 downwards.
AACTAACTTTCATGTGTTAAACATAAAATAGTTAGACTGATGCAAGTCCATTGCTGTTAAAAGGGTCTCTGGGGCCTTCTTAGAACCTAGTCGTTTTAATTGGGTTCCTTTTTCTATTAAATTGTAAGAGAATGTGGACATATGCAACCATATGTCTAAATGTGACATAGGTTAAGTTGGGTAAGGGGCAATTGTTTAAATTTATAATACCGGTTCCTTAACTTGCACATAACCCAGTATTACGCCGATCTGAAGTGGCTCTATCCATCCTCCCGATGTCAGTATTTCCTAGCTTCCTTTTTATTCCAAGCAATTAGTACTCAACGGCCCTCCTATATCCTAGAAAACCTGTAATTCAAATTTTCAGTCCAATACCTAACTACCAGATCCCGTTTATCTGACATCTACTCTGGACCTCACCGAACTGCTGCGTTTGATAAATCATTTTTTACCCGAGCTGCATATCACTGGAACTCTATTCCCTGTATCATACGTCATGAACCCACTCTTCCTCTTATATTTCACTACCATTTGCTTCACTAATCTGACCCATTATTATAATAGTACAGATATCTAGTAATTAACTTTTGGTTTTGTTTTTATGTAGTCAGTTAGTTTTTTAATTAATCTATTTTTTTCTCTCTGTATGTAAGTTATAATTAAGTTATGTGGCCAATAAATGTTATTATAAAATTAAAATTACCTTTGTAATTGTTCTAAAAGGACCTAGTATTTAATTGCCTATTACTTTACTAATCTAATCCAATATTATAATAGAACCTATTTGTTTTGTTTTTTAAGTATTTAGTCATTTAGTTTTTTAACTTTTTTTTTACAAACCAAGTCGTTTCTAGCCTGGTTTCTCCTTCATTACCTAATCATCCTCCTAGGTGTATAAAAAGAAGATGGCCTTGAGATCTTCTCTAGAAATGTTTTTGGAGTTATATGAACGGGGGGAAATCTTTTCATCTCTGTATCTGAAATTTTTTATATAGAATTTTGTGGCTGCACTGCTTTTTGGCTAATATATGTTTTATGATTAAAA
>NW_027116662.1:7930-8331 GCF_000696795.3 Halyomorpha halys | reverse complement strand
ATATTTTGATATATCGCCTTAATACTTGTTTTTAATATTAATGTTAATACCTGTTTTTCATTATATTAGCTAAAATAAATTGATTTATAGTTCGGACAAATTTTCATTTGGCAAAATTAAATTCATATGTGAATATCATAAAAACTACTACCTCTACGAAGATAAGTGTCATAAACTACTTTTTAGAAAGTTAAATTTCCTTTATTTTGAGTGTTGGCAGACATAAATGCATCTTATGGATCTATAGATATTTTATATAAATTAACATTTCGTGAGTTTATTTTGTCAAATATCATAAAAATTACTACTCCTACAAAGATGAACATAATTAACTATTTTGTAGTAAATTGAACTAGCTTTAATTTGAGTGCTGGCAGACATCAGTGCGTCCAATGGTTTCT
>NW_027116662.1:6824-7681 GCF_000696795.3 Halyomorpha halys | reverse complement strand
TATATATGTTTCCCCACAATGTGATGTGTATATACCTATTCTACCTACTCTATACTACTCTATAGGCTAATACCCTATTCTTCGGCTGATTAGTATGCCAACTATATCTAATAAATCAATGTACTGTAGTTGGCTGTGTGACCTTCCTTGCTAATAGATTGTGTAGTAGGGGATCAGTCAGGCTCATCTTCACTTCCACTCTCCTTCTAGGTTATACTGTATATATATACTTTTTTGTGGATCTTGAGACTTAATTAATCAGACTATATTCAGGCTATGACTCCTACCTTTATTCTTTGTATAGCCATAAAAAAAAAAAAAAAGAATTTTTCAAACAAATAATTTCTTCAAGTAATTATTAAAAAACTACATGTAAATAGTATAATTTAAGATTAATAACGATTACAGTTAAAACATTAATTAAAATTATATATTACAGTGTGTTCTACTAATAACATGATATTGTTGTTAATTATTTCTTATGTTTTTATTAGTTTAGGGTGACATAAATTCAAATTTTATACTGCTGATTTTTTGTTGATAGCTCGATTCTTATAATTTTTATTGAAATCATTTATTTTTAATTTCACTTTATTTTTTTTTCTCGATATATGGTTTTGTTGTACCATATTTGAATTCATGTTCTGATTGTCTAAATTTTGCAGTAAAAGCAGTTTGAAATGAAATGAAATGAAAAAAATAATTTTATTCCGGGACATGATTCCCCTAAGAATCAATTATATGGTTCATACATTAAGATTTTTGTCTGGCAAGCATTTACAAGTTTCCAGTAAGTAAAATGAAATTACATTGGGATATTGGCTTAACTACTGTTTATAATGTTAATCAATATATGC
>NW_027116662.1:6299-6774 GCF_000696795.3 Halyomorpha halys | reverse complement strand
GAAATTACATTGGGATATTGGCTTAACTACTGTTTATAATGTTAATCAATATATGCATATTTATGCAATCCTCCAAGGCGCCTGAAAAGAAGATGGCCTCGTGACCTTATATTGTGATCTCTTTTTAGAGTTTTACTACTGGGTAGTTTCTCTACATCCTGTATCATATCATTATGTCATTATGATCAAATTTACTTGCAGTATTTTTTATACAGTTGTAAATATCAATAAATAAATTAAAATAAAAAAAGTTCTGGAATAGATTTTCCAGCCGTTCTTTCAAAGGAAATTCTATAAACTATATTAGTTCGTAGCTCTGTTTTGCTTTTGTCTTTTGTGTTTATATACTTACGAAAATCCATTTTTTTAAAAATAATTAGATGAAGAAATCCCTTATTCTAAAAAACTGTTCTTTTCATTATAGGGCATGACTTTGCATACAATAATATTTTGATATATCGCCTTAATACTTGTT
>NW_027116662.1:0-2517 GCF_000696795.3 Halyomorpha halys | reverse complement strand
TGTTGAATCATTAGCAACGATAACATGAACCGTATTGTCACGTTTTCGCTCGGCTAACGTCAAATATTGAATTAGTTGAGAGCTACGTCAGAGCTGACGTAGAGTCCGTTACATCAGAGTTGGAACGTTGAATCAGAAATGAAACATAGAATCCCTGCTAGTGTACTTAACGCGTCATTTTAAGAGCGCCTTCTAGATGAGCGAGGTCGTATTTTAAATTTATCCTTCGAGGCATTAATATGTATGGCGTTGCACAACTATTGAAAGTCGATTCCAATCAGATGTGGACCAAGGAACTAAATATCAGTAACGCAATATCACCTTATTCAAAGCAATGTGCAGCATAGATTTTGTTTAAATGATAATGATAATCTTTAATATTAATAAGTTAACAAAAAATTTTTTTAAATTTATTTATTGATATTTACAACTGTACATTATAATAAATTTAGTAAATTTGATCTCAGTTAAATTGGAGTGTTACAGGCGTGTAGAGAAACTACCCATTGGTAGCACTCTAATGGCGTTTTACATTAGAAGGTCTCGTGGCCATCTTCTTTTCAGGCGCCTCGGAGAAGGGAGTTTATAATGGAAGTTCTTTATGTATGATTTTATTTGTGACAAAGTAAGGTGCATTGAGGATTTTACGAAGGATTTTGGATTGCAATGATTGGATATGAGAGGAATTCGAAGGTTTAGTGGAGCCCAAAGCTCAACTCCATATGTCCAGATTGGCCTTATAACGGTCATGTAGATCAGTCTTTTTGTAATGAATAGGAAGTTTAGGCCGTTTGTCCAGTAAGTGCTGTAATAGTCGAAATCGACCTGCATTTTCCTGTCTTTCAAGTCTTGTGTGAGGATTCCAGGTTAGTCATTTGTCCAGATGTAGTCCAAGGTAGCGGATCTGTTCGACAGAAGTAAGCTCAACATTATTAAAGAAGACTGTAGGGTAGTCGGTAGGTTTACGACGAAGGGTAAAGGATTGATGGGATTAATTTTAGTCCTCCAATTACGACAACATTCTTCGAGGGCTGTGATATGGGCTATTATTTAAATAAAATAATTTCGAACATTACCTACCAGCAAATCGATGCCACTGTTTCGGGAAAACGTACACCTTGGAATCGTTATATAATATAGTACAATTTTAGAACCAAGTAAGGCAGTGTAATGAAAGTTTATACTTTATTTTTTATAATTTTCTAGAGTATGGTTTCTACACCCGATTTTATGAAGAATTGAAATGGCTTTATAACGAAAGACGGGCTATTGTTTAAATGATGCTAGTTGTTGGTAGTTGTAAAGATGATAGAGCTCCGAATAAAAAATTAATCATTATTAACATTTTGAAACAGCCGCCATTTTTTATTCCTCCTACCTATACTTGACAGAGTCATCAATTATGACTAGCAATTATACCTAGTTTTCAAATAAGTAATCAAATTTTAATAAATAAATGTGATGCTGTAATACTAAAATTATGATTGTCCTTGAAGATGGCCGGATCGGCCGAAATGTTGGACATGTAATTATGTTTCAATAAAGAAGGTTGAAAAATTTTTAAAAGATTTTTGTTCAATTTTTTCAAAACAATTTTTTTTTCAAATACGGTGTAATCTAGGTATTTCGAACTAATTTTTACGCGGAATTTTATGTTTGGATTACAGAAAGTAAAAATGACCACTTTGGAGAAAAAGTTTAAAATTTAAAGGAGATTTTGTATTGTTTTGATTTTTAAGCCAGTTCAAACTACTGTAGTGTTGGGAGTACCGAGTAAGTATCAAGATTACACTGTTTTGAGGAATCAACATTAAGCCATTTTTTTGGGGGGAAATATCACTATAAACTACTTTAAAGTACATTTAAGGAGCCCAAATTTAATTCAATTTTAACCCTCTCGATATTACGAATGTGTTGGTCAAATCATCTGCTTTGGTTACTTATCTCTTAAAGTGATGAAGGACAGAGAAGTTATTGAAACCCGTCAATGGAAACGGGACCTTTCCCATTGGATTAATGGGTACAAAATATTTAAAGGAAAAACTCCATCAAACCAGGTATTAGCGGCATGACTTGTCGGCTGGCAAATCAATCCTTTGTGAATTATCCTTCGAGGGCATTGCTAACAGTAACAAATGAGAAATCAAAAGGAAAAAGATGACACACATTGACAACGAAGTAGAGAGCAAGAGAAATGTGGGAAAAAGAGGTACTTCGTTCTGGACATGGGAAGTCATTTCCAGGGGGCCTCAAGAAGGATAACCAGAGGACGCCCTCAATAGAAAGATAAGAATATTTTATATATATGTGTATATATAAGTTACAGTCAGCTGGTACTTCGATGTCAGCTGACTGAGCAGATCAGCTGATCATGTGTATATATAAAGATGTGCTGAACCCAATAAACTCAGTATGTTACAACTGTTCAAACGTGTCACATGTTATTCCTTCTTCTCATTTTTGACATTTTGCTTTCGCCAATACTTAACTGGTGCCGAAACCCGGGAGCTTTAGATA
>NW_027116661.1:0-7213 GCF_000696795.3 Halyomorpha halys | reverse complement strand
GTTGTAATTTACTTGAAATAATCTGTCGGAGAGATAAGAACGGATAATGAGGAAGTATGTAGGGGGTAGGAATTTGCGGGTTTTGTATAGCAGTCCTGGGTGCCAGACTCGATCAAAAGTCTGTTGTACATCAAGAAAGACTCCCGAGCAGTACATTACGCGCTCCAATGAAGACGGATGAAATTTTTTTTTTAACGTTTTGGAGCAGCCGCCATTTTTTATTCCCTCTACCTATACTTGGCAGACTCACCAGTTTTGACTAGTAATTATATATAGTTTACATTAAAGTAATAAAAAATCAGGGTGAAATAACTGCCTTATCCCTCCCCCTCCCCCGGGAATATGTACTATCTGTTTATATGAATTTATTATAATTGCATAGTAGTTATATACATTTCATTTTATTATTAAATTCATTACAAACCCCCTGGGTGAAGATTTTACCATGAACATCGGACGAGCGGTGAAGTGCTACGGGAATACACTGTTGTTTTTAAAGGTTCAGATCCCTGGCTCTTGTACTATTACTATTGAAGTAGATAGGAACTGATGTACTTTCAGTAAATTTTTAATTAAAAAAAAACGTTTGTTAGCTTTCAGATATAAAATAAGTTACTGTTTTTATCTACACTGTATCATTTTTATCTGTTTTATTTACACTGTATCATTTAACCCAAAGTTTTCTAGAAAATAATTTGAAAGCCCTCATCTTCAACCAAGAGGGCTTCCATATCGTAAAGTGGCTCACTTATTATAAGACGTAATTATGTAATTAATAATTAGAAAATAGAGGAAAAGTTTAGTTTATTGAATTGGATTTTCTCTAAAAATTTAAATTCAAATTATTTGTAAATAATTCAGTGAGTACCTTTCTAAAATTTTTGATCCACACCCTGACATCCTTAATCACCTAACACTGAATCAATTGAAGAAGAATTGAATATTACGCTTCAAATGACCCTCATATACATTTGATCCTTCAGAGACATCCAACATTGTTCAGAAATTACTTTCCCACATCCTAGATTCCAACCACATCTCAATCCAGATCACTAGTTTGGATTCCTAACATCCCACACAGTTATCGTGTGGTTGATGTCTCGTCTGCATTGGAGCGCGGAATGTACTGCTCGGGAGTCTTTTTTGATGTAGAACAGGCTTTTGACCGAGTCTGTCACCAGATTATTTTTTTTTTATCACAACCAGACCATTTCCTTCTGAGTTTTTTTATGATATAAATTATATTTGATAAATAAATATTAAATTATCGTTGGGGCTAGTGAACATACCCAATATAAATCACAAAATTTTCATTTATTTTACATTTAGCAATGCAGGGTTCCCGTAATCAACTTTTCAACCTCTTAAATATACTATTAGAATTCATAGAATGGCTGGATATTTCAATATTTCCCCCGAGCATTGTGGATGTATGATTTACATGGAATTTCAGTTCTGTATAAAGGGAAAATATCAATTGGCTCTTGGCGATCGATTCAGTTTGGATAACCTCATTCCTGCAATATCGGAGGGAGATTAACCTCCCTTTCCAACCCCTGGGGTAGTGTCGTCATAATAAGATGGGAAGCAGCGTGAACCCGATATAGAGGTAGCTAACTGATTGGCAATGGTCTAACCTCTACCTCTTTGGAATATAGATTGCCTCTGTCGCGAAAACTCTATCAAACACCTCTTTTCAGTACGATAACCTCTTTATTTATGTATATATGATTAGTTTAGACATGTAATATGCTTAAAAAATATAATAGATACTCATTATTAGATATCTGTTGAGCGGACGTAAAGAATATCATGTCCATTTTTTTCTAGTACATTATTATTACACATTTTTATTTGAATTAAAAGTATTGTTGTATTTTATTATTGTACACTTTCAAACAAAAAAGTAATAACAAATAAAATTTAAAAAAATAAATATAAAAAATAAAAACCAAAAAAAAGTATATAAGAAGAAAAATAAATAAATGATGTATAAAAATATAATAAACATAACCAAACGAAGTAAAATAAATTATATACAATATTTACAATCTCGATCTGAGGATATCCGAGCCCATTCTATCCCGAACGCATGAGGGGTAGAGTAGGGCCCTTCGAGATCCCAACGCAACTCTCACGCTGGCTCACTGTCAATGAACCGAACTTTATTCAACCAAAAAAAAAAATGTTTTTCATACTTTGCTAGTTCAGTCGGGCTAAATTATTTTAGCAATGACCCAAATATTTGAATTAGTACCCAAAAATGTCGGGAGTTATTACGTTTTCAATTCCGCCAGACCCGGGACATGCCAGCACGGCACTTATAGAATTTCGAGTTTTAATTTATACACCAATTAGTACCTAATCGGTACTATTTAGTACCCAAATATTAGAATTAGTACTCAGAAATATCGCGAGTTATTATGTGTTCAATTCTGCCGGGCCAGGGACATGCAGCCGAGCGCTATTGGAATTTCGAGTTGAAACTTAAACACGAATTATTGGTCTATTTATCTGTTGTAATTTTATGAAGATTAAGTTATAAGATACGAATATAACACTATTATAATATTATTATTAGTAATAATATTATTACCGCGATCCCGAACTAACTTATTTAAATTAGTCTTATGGAATGTTCTGTTAGAACGCAATATCTATTCGAGCTGGAGTGGATTCCAGGGAAAGAGTCGGTTCATAGAGAAAAAATTCGAGGAAAACGGGAAACATGCCGGATTTGAGAGTTTAAAGGGAGTTGAGGACTTGAAGAACGCCGATGATCGTGGATTCGTTCCGAGATTGGTCGAACACAGAAGGGCTGGATTCGAATCCTTCTGTCACCATGCAATATTGAGGACAGCTCACAATTTACGAAGGAATGAACGGAATTCCATAAGATGGCGTGCCAGGTGCTACAAGGAGCAAGTCGTTTCGTTTATAAAGAGGAGGTTGAGGACTTCAGAAGAGCATCGATGGCCATGGATACTTTTTCTGAATGGACCGAGTACTGAAGAGTCAAGTTCGAGTCCTTTCGACCATCTTGCTAGAGCGAGCACCGCGCAGTGCTCACGAAAGATGAGATGCACTTCAGAAGATGACTTTTCCGGTCCTCAAGAGGATAAATCGTTTCGTCTGCAGAGAGGAGTCCTTTGCTACCAAGTGCATCGTGGAATCTTCTCGAGTAACCTCAAAAGGAACCTGGAGGAAGGGATTGAGTCCGTGCGATACAAGAGAAGAAAAACAATGATGATGTCGTATTAAGAAGGTGTAGGATGAATAACAATAACGAATGCAGCATAAATCAAGTAAGTTATTACAAAATACTTATTTAGTTATTGACTAATTTTACCATTTTTAAGTTCTATTCTTATATGTTGCAGTTAACGAATAAAAAACTGTTTTACTAGTTTGATGAACTGTGTTGATGTAAAAGTTGTACTACACATGTCGATAAAATCCTTTCAAAAACAAGGCTCTATAAGGTTTCTATATTGCGGTCTATGAAATGTCTTCTTCTCTTAATTAGTCGACCTCTTTGGAATGAACAGTTATTTGAAACGTTACCAAAAATTCAAAAATCTTTTATTTAAAATAAATTATTCAAGTTAGACGTATGTTCACAACAATTTTTTTTTTATATCAACATATGTTCACAACAGATTTTTTATAAACCTTTTTTTTTAAAAAAAGAAGAGATTGTCTAGTTTACTTTTCTTTTTTCTTCCTCTCTTCACCTCTCTTATAATAATATTTATATGCGAAAGATTTTATACGATGCCATTATATCTGTATTAAAAAAAAAAAAAAGTACTATGAAATGCCAGCAATGCAGTACTTTGAATTACCATTACGAGACAAACGGCTGTGCAAAGAGGTGCCATATTTTTACCGAATTAAGATTGCCCACTTCATAAGGCTGGATGGACACCGAAATGCTGCCGCATCCACAGGGCTGACTGAGTGAATCACAAAATAATTATCTGCCATACCTGGATTCGAATCGGGGTCCTGTAGCACAGTATCTTGCCAGTGAGCTGTCCAATCCTACCATTATATCTGTATGATTTCTGATAAATATAACATGTCTAATAAATTTTATTTTTAATGTGAAATTCCAGAAAATTTGTTAGAAAAATAAAAGTTTCAAGGACATAATTATGATGTAAATTTTTACAAGAAATACAAAAAGTTCACTTGAGTTATGAGTGTAATCCATCCTATTTATTTATTATTATTTATTGTTTAGTGTTATTTTTTAATTACTTTAGATTGATACTTGCTAACTACAAGTAAGCTTCACTACCATGAATGAATAGGATACACTCCTGCTGGAAGTTCAAACATCCAAGTTGCTTGAAGTATCCAATTCTATCTATGAAACTTGAATTCCACCGCTTGAACCTTTCCGATAGCGTTAACATGGATGTGTGTATAAGCATGTATTATGTACACATAATTTATAGTATAAGTTTCATATCGAAATTCGAAAAGTGTCGGGCTGGCGTGACCCTAGCCCGGCAGAATTGAACATGTAACAACTCGTGATCTTTTCGGGTAATAAATAGTACCAATTAGGTACTAATTCATGTATAAGTTTGAACCCGAAATTCGAATAGTGCTGGGCCAGGAACATGCACATAAAATAGAGGATGATACCTCGAAACCTGCATCATCAACGAAGGAACTAGAGACTTAAAAATCTCAATATTTGTTAATTTAAATATTACATTGAGATTGGTAAAGTTGAGCTAGTCGATTCAAAGTGAACAATTTACAAATCAGAGCGAGGTCCGAGAAAGCAATTGACCTGTTTCGAGTTAGGACCGCGCTCATCCGTCACCTGAGGGACAGGTCACCTTATGAATTATACAATAGATGGCGCTGTAGTCGTGGTAGTCCATTGTACTATCGATATATTGCTAGTTGTCAACCATCGATATTTCTAGATCTTCTCAATGTTCGATCAAAGCAAAATTTAAAAATATTCATTCAGTCAAGGGAAAGGATGAAAGCTTAAAATGAAATATAAGTATTGGTACAAAGGGAGGATATATGGGTAGAAGGAAGTAATATACAAATATTCAGAAATTTCTATTAGTGACAACGAAAAGGTTTTCGATGTCCATGTAGGGAAATAATTACACCATTTTGCCACTTATTCAATATTGCTCGATTTAAATAATTTCTACATTCCCTTACCTATATTTGGAAATATATATAGTAAGGACAAGTGTTACGACATGCAAAATTTCTAATTTCAGTTTTCGATGGAAATATATCTTTTGATGTTCTCTGATTTCAAAAAACCTAGCCTCGCAAAATTATTGTGTTTTTATATATCATTAATATATATTTCCCATTTATCATTAATATAATATTTTTCTTCATTGTCGAAAACAGAAATAAGAAGAATCGAGACATCTAATTTTTTTTGTTTTTTACGTTTTAGGGAGTGCGATGTAAACATAATTTTTGTTGTTTCTAATATTTGTGTTTTGCGATAGAAGTTTTAATAATAATTAAACCTACGACTCACTGAACAACAGTTACATTACTGGTTTTTACTCTGGAAAATCTGCCTATATCGCAAAAAATCACTTCATCTCACTTTTCGGCGAGAAAGGAATCCTCCATTTTTTTTCGTTTTGTTTTTTTCTGAAAATACACCATTTGCTTAGATAGACACAGTGCACTGCCTTTTTCTGGCATTTCACCCAAAGATGACATGGGGTAGAAGTATAAAAAAAAAAAATTCTAACCCAAAATCAAAGAGTATGACTTCTTTTTTTTTCATTCATTTTCAAACGATCAAAATTAAAACTTAGAAATAGAATATATACCCTCACTTACTGAAACGAATTTGGACCTACAAATCACAATGTTTTGGGACAGCAAAAAAATAGTCGCATTACCGTACTTCAAATCGTTCAGGTAAAAACATTCAGGCCAAAAAAAATCCTTGGAACATCAACTACATCCCAACTTACAACTGTTAATGGACCCGTAAGTAACAACTATATGCATGGAATGGCAAATTAAACTGATACCCCAACAGTCTCATAAATGATATAGCCACAACAATCATCCCTTCATGCCTGTCATGATATTTTCAAGAGTGATTCATCGCATTCATTGGTTTGTATCTCAAATGAATATAGATACACAGTTATTATAAAAAATAACATATTAAAAAAAAATGACATGACCATCAACAGGTGAAAAGTCAATAAATTTCTATCAATTTCCTTCTCAACCTCATACCAACCAAAGTCTCAAGATTCCATAGAAACCTTTCTAATTATTCTAATCCTTTGGTGCAATCCTTATCTAGGTCCACCCATCCCTACAATCTACCTCAAAGGTTGAAATGGTAGTGGCCAAGAGACCTATCGTAAAAGAAACTCAATTTAAAAAATAAACTCAAGCTCTGGAAATTGTCAGATGGTCCGCTGATGTCGAGTGTTGGCGGCTTTAGCGCACTTACTCAGCCTCTACTGGCTCACTTATGTGGTGCGAGGGCTGAGCCCTGCTCTACCCCTTATAAGAGGTAAATATTGTACATAATAGTGTAAATGTGATTAGTACTTTTATTTATTGTTATATTAGTATTGCTTTTTTTTTTTTTTAATTTTATCTTTTTTTCGTTACATACATAGTTTGATTATGTTCATATCATTTATTATTTATGTCGGATTTAAGTCATCCGATTTTTTCGCTCTTTTTTTGATTTATATAAAGTCGGGGTCGGGGGTCTCATTTTCTGATGCCCCCCCTTGCCGCGAACACCGGAAGACCCCGAAGACGCCGCGACTGCAATGCCGCCCCAGCTTTATCATGCAGGCTAGGACCTGGCCTACCCCTACCATTACGCCAGGCTCCAGGACACGCTGGCCAGCCCTTGAGAAACGAAGACGTCTTTCCAGACACAGGCGAATATACACGGTCTTCACCGTTTCGCCCACCACAGCACCTAGACGAGGGAAGCGACTAGAAGACGTCACCGCGGCGGCGAAAACGTCACAACAGATAAGCCATTACTCAATTACCTATGAGACCCCACTTTCTTGTATTCTGATATATTGTTAAATATAAATTAAAACCCTAACACACTAATATCATCTGCCCCTCCAGGGATTAATGTTTTATAAATATAAAATTATATGCATGTTAATTAGCGGAAAGTGTCTCACAATTTTAGCCCCCTTTTCCACAC
>NW_027116660.1:4132-4463 GCF_000696795.3 Halyomorpha halys | reverse complement strand
GAGTAGATCTGTTTACGTTTATTATTACCCGTGATAAAGTTGTTTAAAAAGCAACATTTCATGAAATATATTCGGAAAAATTAGTAGTGAATTTATGGTGGGAAATCTATATCTCAGGAACCATAAGACCTATATCTATAGGTCTTATGGTTCCTGAGACATCTGTCTATTAGCACTCAAATTAAAGCTAGTTTAATATACTATAAAGTAGTTTATAACGTTCGTCTTCGTATAAATAGTAGTTTTCATGATATTTTCCATAACTATACTTAGCGGACTTATCAATTTTGACTAGTAATTATACATAGTTTTCATTAAAGTAATAAAAATT
>NW_027116660.1:0-947 GCF_000696795.3 Halyomorpha halys | reverse complement strand
CATAATTTCAAAAAGCTGCTCTGCAAATAAACGTGTTTATGTATTCGAGTCTTAGAAATGAATTATTAGCAGCAATGCAGCTAATTAGGTTCTGTATAGTTAAATATTTATGGAATTTTAATGAGATAATTTAACAATATAAATATTATTTGTTTTAGTGACGTCCAAGATGGAAAAATTAACTTGTTCCTCTTATATATAAATATAACTTGTTCTTTTATTTAGAAACTTCGAAATTGATATAATTTTAACAGTAATATTACTGTTATATTGTAGATATAAAAAAAGACATGACCTCAGTAAATAAACAGCTGGTAATAGGCAAACCTTTATGTGAATTATCACAAGTACTTCCAGCAGTGATAAGTTTGTATTATTATTATTATTATATAATATACCAATACAATATTAATAAACCTGTTCAGGATGAGACTGACTGGTTTATTAACATGTACATCCTTTATGCCATGGCGGCTACTGATTCCAAAAGCCTTGGCTATTTTAGGGATGTTTATCTATTCAATTATTTTATATAATCGTCTTTGAATAATCAAATTATTTGAGTATCTGTACTGTAAGTAGAAAACACATGTCAGGAATAAATAACATCATAGGATTGTTTTTTACAAACAATTACTTTACGCTTAATCTACCAGAGGTTGAATATGTATATAGTAGAGTAATTTAATTTGTAGTTTTTAAAGATCTTGAGTTTAAAAACGAAACAAAAATAAATGAATATCAGGGAGTGGATGTGCAGAAAGTTTCCTTTTTGATGGGAATTGATATCGAGTCGTCCTAATTATGTATCCTGTTACCTCCTTGATTTTTTTACAGAACTACACACAATTTTTAAAAAACATTTTTTTTATTTTTAAATCGTTTTAAATTCAAATTAAATTAACAGTAGATTACTACGGCTTCTGTGCCTAACGATGTTTTTGTTT
>NW_027116659.1:2125390-2154745 GCF_000696795.3 Halyomorpha halys | reverse complement strand
GGCCGAATATTTGAATTCAAATCTCCCGCCATGTGTGACGTCATCAAAATGCTGGCTTCTGATTGGCTGCTCAAATCACTGCACCAGCTCCCCCATATTCTCACTACTGTCCAAGGTCACGTGGTTAAGGCTGGTTCGAGGCTAGGGTCCAAAGTCCAAAAAGGCTCATTTCCTGCGCCAGAATCGGCTTATTATCCCTACTGCTCTATTCATCATCTTTTGAATGTCACAAATATGTATGAGAAGTTTTATATCAAAACTAAATAATATTCACTTTCGGAAAATTATTTAATATTATATCTCATAGATATAAGTTTGATTTTTATTGTAGTTTCAAAAAAAAAAAAGAAATAAATTGAAAAAGTTTTAGTATGGATTTCTATTTATCATAAGAAAAGTTTACTATTGAGAAATTGATATATTAATATAATGTAGAAACCTACTCATAAATACAAAGATAATCATAAACACGATTGTGGGTTTAGATATGAAATTAGTGAAAAATAAGTTAATTTGAAAAAGAGTTTCTTCTAGGAAATTTAATATTTAATGCAAAAAAATGATTGGTAATTAAGATTAAATTGGTTCTATCTATAAATCTAGAGTTTATAATAGTAAACCCTTCAGTCTTCCTCTATATAAAAGATGAAAACCGCAAACGAGGAAAAATGAAGAATAAAAAGAAGTATATTTTAATATATCTTTATTCCAAAAATATCTATTTCTCCCAAAATGCTCTGTATGCATCAGACATCAGAAATGCATTCAGAACTTAATTAGTAATACCATGCACTATCTTCTGTAAATAGGTAGATACATAACAATTTTATAGTTATATACTATGTTGATAATATAGTCAAATTAAAGTAATTACTCAATATTTGTATCAGCTAAAGAATACATCGAACAATGAGAAAATGGAACTCTGTTGGTTTGAACTGTAGGCAGTTTAAATCACTTCATTGTTGTTCCTTCTTCCCTCAATTTTCAGCTGCAGCTCCATGGAGAACAATTGACAAATGGAGTTCTTGCTCGAAACCTCGCTAAATTGAAGAGTTTTCGCAGGATACTCATATTTTTAGATTCTTACTCAGTACGGCTTGCGGTGTTTTTTACTATCTGTTCAACATAGTCGAATCAATGAAGAGTTAATTGTTCAAATCAAATCATTTTCAGAAAATTCAGTATCAATTACTTCGCCATGTAGGTCATTAGTTGACCTAGTTTAAGAGACAGGAATATTGGAGCAAGAATATTAAATTAGACCAAGGCGATAATAATTCAGTTGAAGATTGACAACTAATTTTTTATTTTCAAAAAATATTGATAACTGACGAAAAATGTTTTTACTCGCGACTACTTTAAAACGAATAGTTGAAAAATAATTATTTATTTATCACTAACAAATAAATTAACTCGTTATTCATTATTATAATTTTAGTTGCAGTCCTCGTAAACGAATATGTATTTAGTTTTTAACACTTTATATGGCAATCACAGAAAATTCATATTCACTTTCAAGAAACTTATATTGAAATTGGTTTAAACATTAGCATGCTTAAAGAAAATTTTGAAACAATATTCGTTGAATAAAACTTGGTCCAACAAATTGAATGATTACAGATATTATAAATGCACAAGCTATTACATACACAAGTAAACGTTAACAGGCTTACGAAATATGATTACAAGCAATTGTCAAAATATTCATGCCGTTCAACAGACCTTACCTTCTTTAAATACTAACTAATTCGCCCTTAAAAATCTTTGGCAGAGTATTAAGAAATGCGTGTGTTAAAATCCCTCAAATTTAGTTAACTTATCATCAGACAACCTAAATGACATAATATTGTATTATTATCAGATTTACGTATTTGTATTATATTTCAGATAAATAGAATGATCGGAGGTAAGCAAAAAAAATTTATGATAAATAACTATAAAAAACTAATAAAAGCATTTAAAATTCAATTTTTATTCGAATATATACATTTATTCCTTTAATCTTTTTAATCGATTGAAATTTTATTTAAAACTAATGGCTAAACATTTAATAATATTTTTAGATAAAATTTTAGTCATGTTGAATAAAATTGTATTCATGACAAAAATTTAATCATTTTTTCTTCGTTTAATATTTCAACCGACTAGGACCTATCCTAGTCTATCCTAGGAACTATCCCATATGCAAGTTTTGTGAGTTCGAGTTCCATCTGGTTTAGTTAATACTTGTTTCATGACTGCCATGCAAAATAAAACTTTATCCTTGCACTACTTTATATATTGCTAGATTTGACAAGAAACTGACCGAAGGTGCACACTTGGAGGATTAATATCTCTCAAGAGTACTAGATGGAAGCGGAATTGTTCCGGTGATAAACGGAATTTTTTTAATGTATGCTATAGAATAATATCTCCTGGAACTACGATTGAACCAAAAATAAATAAATAATATAATTAATAACTTATTTTCGATAAAGGAAAAAAACAGGAAAGCTCCTCAAAAATTGTTTTTGATTTGTAATTTTAGAACAAGATACTTGGTATCTATTAAAAAATCATATTTTCATCGTATAAATTTATTTTATTTCATCATAAAAATTTATTTCCTACTTAAGTAATGGTTCATAATATTTGTGAATTATAACTTTTCTATGATGAGAAATTCTGAAGTAGTTTGATCATTCCATGCCTTTAAGTACCCGGTAGCTCCTATATTCATTATCCTCCAGCCGCGCTTTGAAGTTGTCAAGTATTAAGTTCCCCAGACACTCAGCAAAGCACAAGAGAGACTCCGGTTCCTCCTATTGGCCTGGAAAAAATACGCCTTCACTTATTTTCGTTTTTCTCCTTCGTATTCCCCTTCTTCATTCCTAGAATACCAGATGCATTTCTACCAACCTTTGTACTCATTTTTTTGTCAAATCTCGAATTCCGGAACATGACTTTTTTAAATTGCTTAACAATACCGAAATATGCTACAGTTCATATTTTTTTCAAGCATTACTTATTTATACATCATTTTAATTATTTCAGAATTGCACTTAAAATGGTTGATCAATCATCAATATTTATCATGCAATAGTACATTTTCTAAATCAATATTAATGAAAATTAAAATTGATTTAGAGTCCCCAGTTGAAATATTAATTTTAATGCCTAATCTCTAAAATCAGAATTCCCAGTCGAAATATTAATTTTAATTTTAATGCCTAATCTCTCTTTACATTTCGGAAAAGGACTGTAATATTTATTAAATTTTATATATTCCTCTCCAAAGGACGAATAAAGCCTGGGTAATCTCTGTAATCCTAAGGGGATTACGGCGGCCAGTTTACGCTTTTGTACTAACTTATGCTGGTATTAAACATTCCTTATGCTGGAAAAAGGGACTTGAGAATGAATGAGTACGAAATGATTAAATTCGTCAATATTCACAGCTCTCCAGCTCTCAGCTAATTCCATTTTTTTAACAGTACATCATTTTATATAGAAGTGTCAAATTATCTGTAATTAGGCCTACCTATCAATTTCTCACGTTAGTAAAAATCTAAGTAAAGTCTATAGTACAAATCTATGTAAAAATTGCTATTGTAAAAAGTTGCTCCTCAAAGTAGTCTGAGGATACTATCCTCTAGACAGTAAAAAGAGTATACGTATGCCGATGACATATGTGTGCTTGCAGTTAATAATAAGCCTTTAATTCCAACCCAAACTCTCCAATCCCATATCGCCCCCCTCGAAGACTGGTGTCGTAATTGGAGGATTAAAATAAATTCGAGAAAATCCCATCAAATCACCTTTACCCTTCGTCGTAAACCTACCGACTGCCCTATAGTCTCCTTTAATAATGTTTATTTTACCCCTTTCGAACAGATCCGCTGCCTTGGACTACATCTGGACAAACGACTAGCCTGGAATCCTCATACAAGACTGAAAAGACAGGAAAATGTACGTCGATTTCGACTATTACATCACTTACTGGACAAACGGTGTAAACTTCCAACACATTACAAAATATTGATCTACGTGACTGTAATAAGGTCAATCTGGACATACGGAGTTAACTGTTGGGCTCTACTAAACCTTTGAATTCCTCTCGTATCCAATCCTTCTGACAATCATCCGAGACACCTGAAAAGAAATGGCCTCGAGACCTTCTAATGTAGAAATATTATTAGAGTGCTATCAATAGATAGTTTTTCTATATGCCTGCATCACTCCATTATGATCTTACATAAAATGCACTAGATGTATTTTTATGTAAATAGCAATAAATAACCTTTTAAAAATATCTTGCCCTGTTGGGACGTCAAAGAAAAAAGAGAGGTTGCTAGGGAGGTATTATTAATTTCCCAACGGATCTCCATCAATTTTAAATTAAAAGTAAAATTAGAAGACCCACCCATCGCTACGTGATATAATATTTTAAAATGGACCATTCAGCCATCTGATAGAATTATAAAAAATATATAATAATGAAAAAAATAACAATAGCAAATAACATTATATATAATTACTAAAATAAATACATGAAATACATTATTAATAAGTAATGTTTGCTATTTAACTCCTTACTACGAAATTTATAGAAAAATTTGGTTCATCACACTGACTACCTTTAAAATTAAAAACCGTTATCGAAACTTTTTTATCTGGTTTTTGTTAACATTTTGTCCAATTTGGTCCATCATGGCTTCATCAGAGATGAGAACCTTCTTAATGTCGACATGAAGTGCAATTAAATTATCTTAAAAGGCTTGTGAATCGGCAAAGTGTTTCTGAATTACGGCCGAGTATGGTTAATCTGATATACCGTTTTCAAAGCGATCATGTGAAATACAAACATACACTCTGATCATTTTTTTTTATGTATAATATAGTTAAGGGGTGCTGAGATGGGTTTGTTTAAAATTATGCTTGATGGAAATAGAATTTTTTAACAAAGTTAATTATATGAATACCATTGGAGTCGAATTTAATAAATTAAAATTGGTACAATACATGTTTTAAGAGATTTATAAAAGTCATTCGCTATTAAAACCGACATCATTAAGAAAAAAAAACTCGATTTTCATAATATTTTGAAATAATATCAAAGTTAGATAAACTAAGGACGTAATACTAACCATCAAAACAAACATTAATTCCGTTCATGAAATTCAAACTTAAGTAACCACCAAAAAATCCATAAAAAAACAATATTTTTAAATGAATCTGGAATGAACTTAATCAACCTGATAATTAGGAGAGCAATTGTGATAACAAATCAGAAAAAAAAAAGCGATTCGGTAAAAAAAAAAGATAGGTTTTTTTTAAAATGTTTTTATATAGTTAAATTAAAATAATAAGTATTAGCTATTAAAAAGATTAATTGGATTTTTGTCTGTCATTTCGATGACATATAGACGTCCAAAACTGGTATTTGTTATTACATTTGATAAATTTAATGTACACTAAAGATACATTGATTTATTACAAAAGTTATTTAATTTATATAATATTTTCAATCCTTTATGAAATATAAGATTTTGTTTTATTTCTATCGATTTTTTGTTTAATATTTTTTTTCAATGGAAGAATTCAGAAACAAATCCTATAAATGGGGGAGGCAGAGTAGCTTGGTGAAGTGCTATCCAACTTACTCACGGGACTGGAGTTTGAATTCGGCAGTGGATAATAATTATTTATCTTGTTACTGAAGTAGTAAGTCAACTCTGTGGGTTCGGGATCCGTCCTGAGGCCAACCCAGCGCCTCTATAAAGCAGGTACCTTCTACTGGGGAAAAACTTCGTGGTTGAGCATGAACTTGAACGAATCACATTGCATAACTGTGTTATTCAAAATAATAGACTATAGAACCACTGACCCCTCATAGGTTATAGTGGTACAATTTTTTTTTTCATTTTAAATTACGTCTTATTCTAACCTAAATTGTTACAATGCAACTATATTTTAAAGAAATTTAATAAAGAACCTGAAAAGAATCATTTTTAATCATACCTGTCTTTTTCATCCCAAAAGTAGAATAACAATACCCACCTTATACATTTTTTTTTAACAATAGCATAACGTGGCAAAATATTTTGTGTTATTAGCTTTTTGTTCCAGCACTATAATTTCATGTATATATATATATATATTTTTTTTTTTTAATTTATAACAGCTAGTAGGATAGACAAAAACTAAGAGCTATATAATGTTTCACGTTTACAATATTCATTGGTTGATTTTAAAGTGCTAGAGTATTGATGTAGTTTCTAGTTACTTTCACAATGGTCATATTGAATTGGAAATTATTGAACTCTAACCAAGGTTGACATCGCTGTTTTTTTTTTAATAGTCAACCATTGTACTATTTTTTTCTTAAGAACTTGATGTATTATAAATAAAGTACCATACACTGTAATTTCTTTCTTTTCTGAGGAAATTCTATAGACTGTCCCTAAGATATAATGACTAGAAAATTACCCTAGGCTGCGGTATAATCTGTGGTAAACGTCTAATACAATTTTTTTAAAAAATCACTTCTTTTGTGGAGTGCGCAATTGTTCCAACAAAACATCCTACTTATTTTAGGTAGTAGCGAGTTTGTATAACTTAACTTAAATACTACTTAAAACCTAAACTTACTTTAAGGGCACAGCAAATGGAGCAGGAAAAGCCGGGGTCTGAATGATTCCTGTTGGCTCAGTGAGTATGCCACCACAGTCCTCGCCGGCCGCCAGCCCCAACCACCATACCGCGCACACCACAGGTAGTAGCATCGCTTTATAATATCCTAGTTATCTGCAACAAAAAAATAAGGAAAAATAAATATTTCTGGCATTAAACTAATAATAATTGATTTTGGTTTCCTTCTAAATGTAAGCATCCAATAAAAATATAACACAACGTTTACTATTACGTTTACACAACTATGCAGCTTTGTATTTAAACCAATCCTGGCCTGTGATCCCAATCGATAGCAATACTCCTCCTAGTTATATTTCCATATAACATACATATATATGCTAGTCTAAGTAAAAAAATGAACATTTTTCTAGAGGAACAGAAGTAGAACACTATTGTTTATTTTATTAATAATTTATTTATTGATATTTACAACTTTATTAAAATATATACGACTAGTAAATTTGATGTTATGCAATGGAACTCTAATAATATTTCTAGAGGAGAAGATCTCGAGGCCATCTTCTTTCCGTCTACGAGGATTATTAGGTAATGAAGGAGAAGCCATATTGGAAGCAAGTGGCTTTGGGTGGTTGGGCAGTTTATCATGGAAAGATCGGTATCTGGTTCTGTCTAAATCAGCAACAAATGAAACATTAAGTTCTAATGGATGATTGCTATTAAAGTTTTTGATTGATAGATTTATTTATTGATAGATATTACAATCTGCCACACAGTTGTGGGCAATAGGTAATAGTGATGAATGAATCTGATACATACTAAAACAAAATAAATAAAAAAAATAAATAAATAAATAAAATAAAAAAAATAAAAAAAAATAAATAAATAATAATAATAATAATAAAAACAAAAACTCTCTTAAAATATATACAAACAAAAGAATAGACAAGGCTATTAAAGTTAAATCTTAAATACTATTGTCCATGAAAACCAAGAAGACGCTAAACCATTTATTCGTGGGGTTTTCGTAACTCCAAATTTCCTTCCAATATTTTATTTATAATATATTAATTATTGTAACATCTTTGATTTTTGATTTTTATTCGATGTTTCTAAAATTATTCTCTTATTTCCTGAACTTTGTTTGAAACAAGAGAGAATTTATTTCCTTTAAGTTGATCATCAAATTATCTTATATTTTATAATTATTCATTTTTATTATACCTGTCAAATTTATTTTTCAAATTATCATAATGACTGTTGAGTACTTTATATTGATTTTTTTCAGCGCGTTAAGAATGTCTCTACCGATCACTCCAAAAGGAACAATAAAGTGAACGGACATGAGTGGTTGAAGTAAAAACGTTCCGACATATAGCCAATACATCCATGATTTATTATTTTTGCAATCAAGAAATTTCTTAATGTACACATTAATTTAACTGCCGAGAATGATTAGTATGGTGATTAATTTAATGTTTCAAAAATAAATGGGTAAATTTCGAGAATTACAGACACAAATAAAATTCTAAATATGTAAATTTGGTGATTTGATTTTGGTCTGGTGAGATGGAGCCCCATAGGGCCTAACTTGGGCGTAGGCAGAGGGGAACTGGGGGAAGCCGCGGCTAGATTTTTGGATCCCAAGGGGAAAAAATAGTGAACTTATTTAATAGATGATTTCTTTCTGGAAGTATGGTAGAGATTATCTTAGTAAGTTAACATTATTTAGTTTATATCTTCACGGATCACAAGATCAAAACAACCCCTTTGAAGAGACTAAATGAATATATGAAGTCGTTTCTTAGGTTAAAAAGGTAACATTCAATAAACTCCATTATTCCTCATACACTTATCTCTAAAAATAATAAAGAGCTTATATCTAAATATCTAAAAGTGAAAAAGAACTTTTTTTAGATACCATTATTTCTATTATAACTTACAGTTTGCTATTCTCAGATTCTCAGAATGGAGTAAATCAAAGAAGGGAACCATCGTAGGCGAGGTGGTTAACATTTTTGCCAGCAATCCCAGAAGGCTGATGTTCGCATAGCAAACCTCTTTATCACCTCATATATTTTCTTATTTATGGTGTGTGTTGTATGTATTGATGTACAGTAATTAAGCTTATGCTCGATTTTCAATAATTTATTGTAATAAAAATTGAAGAAGTGATGATTAAATTTTATAAAGTTGCAATAAAACGGTGAGGATTTTATTGGAATGCGGAATTACATATCTTTCTTTTATCTAATGTTTCAGAAGAAAAGATACAATGATTATGTACAGAAGGATCATAGATAAAATGAATACGAAGGCATTTAGAATAAATAAATACAAATGATTGAATTGGCTAGCTAATTCTTCTAAATAAAAACCATTATTTTTCGAAATATCTATTGTCAGGTCAAATCAAACAGGAATTTATCAAATGTTCGTTTTTGATTATACTAATCATCATAAAGTCATTGTACACATCGGGAGCTGTCGGTTTCTTACTTCAGGTATCCCGAGTGTATGTTGAATTGTTAAATTAAAACCAGTGTGGAAAAGGGGTGCTGAAATTGTGAGACTTTTCTGTCATTAATGAACATGTATACTTTCCCTTAAGCTCAAATGTTAATTCCATAATTAAATGAGGGAGCAATTAAGGTTAGTGTGTTAGCTATGATATAATAATATTTTAATTATAGGCTAATGCCATTACTAATGTATTGGGTGGTCTCATGGGTAATAGAAATTAGATGGTTATCTGGTGACGTCTTCGCCGCCGCGGTGACGTCCTCTGGCCGCTTCCCGGTGCAGGTTCAGTGGTGGGCGAAATGGTGAAACCCATGAAATCGCCTGGTGTCAGAAAAGACGGTTGCTTCTCCCTCAGAG
The DNA here is from genome assembly GCF_000696795.3 of Halyomorpha halys. NCBI lineage: Eukaryota > Metazoa > Arthropoda > Insecta > Hemiptera > Pentatomidae > Halyomorpha > Halyomorpha halys. The sequence goes on along the minus strand of NW_027116659.1, from coordinate 2,145,232 downwards.
GTTGGCCAGCGTGTCCTCGGCTGTAGCGTGGTAGTTGGGGCAGTCCAGGTTCAGTCTTGCATGCCCCATGTGATAATTAAGACGGCAGCGCAGTGGCGGCATCTTCGGAGACTTCCGGTGACCGCATCAAGGGGGGGGGGGTATCAGAAAATAAGACCCCGACCCCGACTTTATACAAATTCAAAAGGGAACTGAAAATATTTGTTACTTAAATCCGAAAGTCATTATGAATTAATTTTATTTTAGGAGACAATCGGTCTATTACATTTTCATAGAACCACCCTCTACTAAACCATCCTTAAATGCTAATGAAAGAAAATAAAAGATGAGCTCACTTGATATGGTATCCCATATACCTGACCTAGGGCAAGGTATATGGGATATTGGTTTCTTTCTGTCCTTTGTACAATGGTGCAGATAGTTTGAATTCCATGTCAATTTAATTCAAAGTATGATTAAGGAGATGTTCCTTAACCAATGTATGGATGCGATTTAGTGAATTGGAGCCTCGGGATACTACCTATTGTAAGGAGTGCCCAATAGTAACGGTTTACAATTACCAATCAAGGCTGATGTAATTGTAAAACGATTCGACCCTCGAGGGATGAAGGTTCTGTCTAAATGATTAAACAGCATAAAATAACAATATTCTGAGTCTCGCCCTGAGAAAAATGCCTAAAGTCAACCATAAAAAACGCTCGAGCTATAGAAAAACTCAAGTTAGATAAATTTGTTAGCCTTTACCATGAAGGCAAATGTCATTAATCTTGCACATCTGTCACTTGGAAGCCGGCTAAAAGACAAAGTGTGATCCCTTTTGAGATTGCGTTTGAAAGAAACTTGACACTAATAAATGTGTTTTGGTTAAATTTTCAAATATGACATTTTCGACTAAGATCCGGACAAAAAGTAATTATTCACTTAGTACTATTCATTAGTAAGCGATTAAATAATTATTCAAATATATTGATGGAAAGGACAAATTAGAAATAAATATATAAGAAGGCTACTAAATTATCTAGGAAAAAAAAACATACAGAACATACTATTTACTGTTCTAATGGAGTTTACAAATTTTATTGTTAATAAATGAACAGGTAGTATAAGGATATATAAAAACCTTTAATTAAGAACTTATGCAAATATTAGTTTTTAAGTACTTTTATTTTTACATGGTTACCATAAACATATGTAAAGGATTTAAGAATTTAAAATAATTTCTAATTATTTGTACTATGTTTGATTTCTTATGGCTTATATTTTTCTATCGATTGTTTAAATTTCAATAAATTATGTTGCTAATTAGAGTCATATTTTTGAGTAGCGCTAATAATAGAACTTTTTCAACAACGATGTTTTTATTAAAGCCAATATGCAAATACTTATTATTTTCAATACATATTTTTACTTTATATTAAAAATTAATAAATACTTTTTAAAGAAACACATATCTCCAATCACCGTTTATTTTTATTCCATCACAAATCTGAAACAGAACTATGGAAAACTATACGGATTTGTCCTTACTGAAAATGAGATTTTGATGGGCTCGTTTGAGCAAAAAGATAAGAAAAGAGAAATCTAGGGTAGGTGGTACGTGGAAAGAGTCTTTCAAAGAACCATCAGCTTTCAAACTGTTGGGTATGGAAAGCTTCTCCGAACTCAACTTATCCAGAAATATTCCAGGACTAAATGCTATTCAGTGTGACTCCTATTGCTTCTGTAAACAGTTCAAAAGCCTTAATGTTTATTTTAAGAATCCTTTTCTGAACTTGGACAACGTTCTAAATTCATAACATAGAGAAATACCTTGGTAACGGACTAAATTTATAACAAAGTGAAATGAATCTCGAATACTATATTGAGAATGTATAATTATTTATTAATAATAATCAATTAATATATGATTTTTAAAAAAATATTTTTCCTGCTTCCCGGTATAATCGAAAGAAGTTACCTGAAAAGAAAATGATTCAGAGATCATCTGCTTCACCAATGATCAAACAATAAAATCTAAACTCCTTATCAAATAAAACAAGCGACTACTAATTTATTTCATAAGTTACCACGAAAATACATGCTATAAGAAAAATAAATAATAATAAAGTAACTTATAATTACATTAGATATAATCTTTTTACTTTCTTGAGACTGGGTTTTATTGTTTAAATAAAATAAATTGCAAGCAAATAAAAGTCTCAAAACTCCAATGTTTCGGCCAATTCGGCCTTCCTCAAGGCCAATCTTAAAAACCAATTTACACTCACATAATTTATTTTAAATATTTTTCTACATGCTATTCTACCCAGGTCACTAGTTTAATTTAAAATATTGTTAAGATAACAAGGTGTGATACAGTTAAATTGATAATAAGTAAAAGTTTAATATTAATGAAATAGTGACGAAGTTGGGTAACTTCGTAACGTAGGGGCAGGGGCAGGTCACTGGGCAGCTTAGGCTCCAAAACATTTTTTAAATAATTTATGTCAGCGTACATTAGGATGGCCGAATTGGCCGAAACGTTGGACTTTTGAGAAAATAAAGAATGCTTTTAGACTTTAATTTGGGTACAATTTATTTTATTAAAACAGTTATTTATAATTTAAATCTTTTTTTTTAATAATTTATTTATTGATATTTACAACTGTATACACATATATACAACAAGTAAATTTGCTGTAGGTGACATAGTAACATGATAAAAACATGTGGAGAATCTACCACTGATAGAACTCCAATAATATTTCTAGAGAAGAAGATCTGGAGCCCATCTTCTTTTCAGACGCCTAGGAGGATTATTAGGTAATGAAGGATAATTTAAATCTAAATACATTAAAAAGAAATATAAAAGCATTTTTCAAATCGACACTTAATATATTGAAAACATCTTTTTAAATACTTTAATAAATTAAAGTAATAATGCTGTAATTCAGTATTAAATTATAATTCTTTAATAATTATTTTTAAATTAAGAGTGTTAAAATGATTAGTTAATGTGACTACGGATGAAATATACTTACAAAAATTAGATTAAATTAATTTAACATGCATATAAAATTTGATTTGACCTATAAATTTAACCAAATTTTAAGTGCATGTAGTTTGAACAATTTCAATAAAAAACCTAAACAGACAAAAAAATAAAAAATAATACAAGAATAATGTTAAGTTAGCAAAATCATATTTTGTTCTTTTAAAATAGGATATATTGTAACAGTCAATTTCTTTAATTATGGAATTTAAGTCATAAATTATTTTTAATAATTTGATTTAATTAATTGTAGAAACAATATTTACACATTAATAATTACTTTTACCTATAATTGAATTTTTACATCACTTACCACAATAGAATATTGTTGGAAGTCTCCTAGCGTATATGACAAGCGATAGATTTATAAAGGCCGGATCGTACAGACATCCGACGGCGATGGATTGCCTTCAGAGCAGTCCACAAGTCCCGCCATTCATAATTGTCAGCTGATCTTTCGGCACAATAGAAGATTTATAATGCATTCTCTCTATGTCACTAAAAGTAAGCCCTGGCTCCTTCAGTTAGTGCTCCACAACATCATAATCTAGAGCCGAGAGTTCGATTTAAAACACTATTGCTTGTTTTTCAGCTCAACTTCTTAATTAATAATGGAAAGCTACTTTAGTTAAGTCGCACATAAACATAATGCGTTAAAAGACCGTTAAAAAATATGGTATGGTGCGCGCATGATACAACGTTTAGTTTATATAGGTTAGAAAGTAGAATTTTAGCACACTTGCTCATCCTTCACTGGCTCACTACCAGTGATGCGGCGAGAGGGATGCGCTGGGATCTTTTCAGCTCTGCTCTACCCCTCACAAGTGGGGATTGAGTGAGCTCAGGGATCCTCAGGTCGATTTTGGAAGTATTGTATATAAGAGTGTAAATGTAACTAGGGATTATTTTATTTTATTTATTTATTTTTTCATACATATAGTTTGATTATGTTCATTTTGTTTATCTTTCTATTTGTATATATTTTAAGAGAGATTTTTTTTTCATTCATTTATTTATTTGTATTCTTATTTTATTTTATTTTAGTACGAATGTGATCATTCATCACTATTAACTATTGCTCACAACTGTGAGGCAGATTGTAATACCTATCTATTGTAATAACTAGAATACTATTATATATTTTTTTAATAATTAATTTATTGATATTTACAACTACATTAAAACATATAATAATAGTAAATTTGATGTTAGTTGTACAATGGAAATCTAATAATGTTCATAGAGGAGACCTCGAAGCCATCTTCTTTTCAGACGCCTAGGAGGTAATGAAGGAGAAGCCAGATTAGAAGCAAGTGAGTTTGGGTGGAAGTTTATCATGGAAGGATTGGTATCTGGTTCTGTCCAAATCGGCAAATGGTAAGTCCTGATGGATTATTAATATTAAATTAAAAATTTAAATACTATTCTCATAAAAACCAAGAAAATACGAAATCATTTATTTATGGGGTTTTCGTAACACTACATTTCCTTTCACTACTTTATTCATAATATATTAATTATTGTAACATCTTTGATTTTTGTTTTTTATTCGATGTTTCTAAAATTATTCTTTTTTATTAGTTTTTTTATTAGTTGATTTCACTTAAGGATAAGGACGATATTAGATACTGACTCATCTGGGTTATACCGAGTTAAATAAAAAAATTTAAATACTACGAAAAGGAAATGTTATTTATTTGAGCTAGACCTCTTACACACTAACATCGTTTAGCAAGACTCAAAAACCTTTTAATGCATATTCTGACATGAGCAATACTCCTCTTTACTTTGTATTTAATATTAAGGTAAGTAGAAATAAAAATATTTTTATTTATTTAACATAAACTAAAGGCCTGATTAATTATGTTTATACATATATAGAAATATAACTTTTGGAGGTAATGCTCGGTCCATTTAGAAAAGTGTAGCAATAAATTAAATAGTGCTAGGTCACTTGGGACGTGCTATCATGTGTAAATTTATTGCCGACAGTGACCCGGAACGGCTTAAATAATATTTGGTCAGTCTGTGTACAGGCGCTGTGGTCACTCAGTCAATTGGTCCGTGCTATGAGAGCTTTACACTGCCCTCTATATTGGTTAAACATTTATATATTTTAGTATTCCCTTTACATTGTTTGTCCTTCAATGTTCCGTTTAAATATTGCAATCTGAATTGATTATTTAATAAGTGGAGGTAGTGGTTATGGAAGTCGTACGAAGGGTTCTTTACGATTTGAATTGTATTCATTTATCTCATTGAATTTACAAAATTAATTGGGCATAAAGTTGTTTTTATTGTAAGTGTAAGAAGTAATTATAAGGTTTCATAACATTGTCTGCTTGGTATATTATTATATTGTACTAGAATTATACAGGAATATCCTGTAATTTCAATACTTTCTATATGTAAGCTTTGCATATCCCGATGAACTCTGAATTCACATGATTTTAATGTTTCGAATTATACATAGAATATATATTCAGCTTTCATTCACTTAAGTTGCACAACATTTGTTTTTTTATTTTTTCAAGTATAGATGAAATATATTTGTATTCCAAAGAAAAAAAAATCGCGACTTCAGTTTCAATAGATTAGTACAAACACATAGTTTGTTCTTTCATTGAGGTACAGGTACTTCCGTAATCTAAAAAATATCAGTGCTGGATATAATTTATAAAATATAATTTTGGATATTTAAGTAATGCAATAAAAAAGATAAATGCTATAATATATTTATTATTTTTACTATCGACAAAAAATCTCCGTTAAATTTAAATATTTTAGTTGATCCCAATATCTCTCAATCACTAATTCGAAGAAATAGCTGGAAACTCGTTTTCAGCATATCCATTTTATAAATCATTAATTAACATCATATAATTAAGCAGCCATAAAAATATCTAGTATCGCAGAATGCATGTTTTAATATCGAATTTGATCGATTACATAATGTCGATATTTTATTCCTATTAGGAATTCGTAGTTAAAATATATTAGTAAAAAATAATATTAAATAAATTAGAGGTTCAATTATATAGTGGGTAACATTATGCATGCGGTAACAGATTCTGAAAAAAATAACTAACAAATAAATAAAAAATAAGCTAAATGAAATATGATTGTTCGTGGATAAGCCTAGGACTACAGTGGTTCTCGCAAAAACCTGGTGTTACATGAAGCAGCCTCTCGAAAATGAGGAAATGAATGAGACGATCTCAATGGCTTTACATTTTATAAACACAACCCCAGACAAAGAGTTGAACGATGGTCCAATTTTAAAAGTGATGGTTACCCTGGACAAAATATGATCGTAAGTCGTATGTTATTATTCTAACCTCACAATAACATCTACATAGTTATTATCTATCTATCAATAGTCAGAAAATCAAATTTGGTAACACATTTGTTAGTTACGATAAAATTTCTGATACAGATTATTCAGAAAAAAGGAATTGGGCACTCATGAGATAAATATATATTAAAACAATTCTTTTAATTTTCTCTAAGTTGTGATTTTTTCACTTGAGAAGCTTTTGCCGGCAACCTACAGAATTCTAATCATGTGCATTGACCAGATGAATATTGTCGAAAGAGACGTGAACATAAAATTTTTTTTTAAGTTTTTGGAATCTTTGACTCTTAGTGATTGTTTGTACTCTCTAGCTCAGGCTAGTGGTTATCACTTAAGTTACTATATTCTTCTAACCAGAGATTAGAGTGGTACCTCCACAAAATAAAAATCAACCTCCCCAGAACGGATTTGAACCATCACTGCTGCAGGCCAATTCGGTGCCTCTTGCACGTCGGGTCAAGTTCCACTAATCTGACTTTGTGTGTACTTCTGATTCTTCATCTGGCGATGCCGTGGGGTCATGCATGCCCTTTCCAACTTATTATGCTGTGGGAGTGATCTAACTTTTGGCACATGTGAGTGTAAAGACAAGGAACTAAATAAATTTCCTACTTATTTGCAAAAAAGTTTTTAGTAAACCCAAAAACATTAGCAGGACTTACATGGTTCTCAAAAATATGTAAATATTTATAATAATAACACATACGATACATATATATGTGATGTATTTAAATTTGATTTTTAACCAACTTCTTTCAATGGATTTTTTTAGTACTATTTTCAGTGTAATTAATTTTTATCTATACTGTAAATAAATCTAATGGTTATATACGATATATATTTATATCGATACAGCCTAAATGTTTGAAAATATTGTCCCTCCTATACCACCAAGTTATCGGCCGGACTATAACTGTTTATTAAGCCGATAGTGAATTATTGTTACGACATGCTGTTTGTTATTGTGAATCGGTAAAAGGCCGACTGAGCGTACTAATGGACCGGAACGGGGGAAGCGACGAGGCAATAAAGATCCAACTAGAGCCGCTCCCTGCTTTATTGATATTTACCACCGCAACAGGATCAGGCTGTCGCTGCTTCTGAATACTAAGCAGGAAGCTAGTTGTCAGAATATACAGCCACTGATTATCAGCTAATGCAGTCCTTAATGCACCTATATGTATATATCGAAGCTAGAAACACGTTCATCCTCCTATTACAACGGCTTACATCGAACACATGATGGGAGTTGTATATTCTAGGAAAATTAAATGTTGATTTTCAATTGCATGATCAATAATTCAGCTGTCAACACTTCGGAGTAGAGTGCACTACGTCATCATTTATCCTATAATAAAGTGAGAGAGTGTCAGTTTTTTGCATGTTTTAACATATATATTCGAATGAATTTAGTACAGAGAGTTAGCTAAATATTTAGACTTTCTATAGCAACACTGAAAAAAGGTAGTATTTTTTAAATTATTGGCACAATCTCAACCTATCGAGTATTGGTCACCCAAGGCGTGTATTAGGTAATCCTTTTTTTCTTCTTTATAGCCACATCGTTTGATATTGACACACTCTCACACCTCTTATTCTGGAACAAGAACCCTTCCACATAACGTTAAAAACGTTATTATTTCTGTGTTATAAATGTCCCGCTCTCACTCAGTCTCCACTGACCCTTAATAACAGTTGTGAGAGAAGCACTGGGATCTCTTGGAGCCCTCCATGCCTTCAACACGTGGTTGCAAGGCTTGTCTCGGAGTTCCCGATAAAGAATATAAATACTGTATATGAGTGTGAATGTGTATTTATTTTAATGTTACTTAAATTTGATTTTCTTTGTTTTGTACATAAATTATAATTATTATTTTTTTACTAAATAATTCAAAAACACTATCCAAATTATAGTCTCAAAACATTTATTTCATTCACACGTCCAACGTTTCGGCCAATTCGGCCATCTTCAGGGACAATCTTAATTTACTATGAGACATATCATTTAACCCTTTTAAAAAAACTCCATACAGGCCATTCTGCCCAGGTCAAAATATTTACATCTAATATGTCAAAACTACAATAAACACCTAATAAGTCAAAAACATAAAAAACACAGTCAAATTATTTCTCTTTTACCACAATTTATACACTATATATTTTATAGAATCTATATATCACTATAGAATATATAGTGTATAAATTGTGGTAAAAGAGAAATAATTTGACTGTGTTTTTTATGTTTTTGACTTATTAGGTGTTTATTGTATTTTTGACATATTAGATGTAAATATTTTGACCTGGGCAGAATGGCCTGTATGGAGTTTTTTTAAAAGGGTTAAATGATATGTCTCATAGTAAATTAAGATTGTCCCTGAAGATGGCCGAATTGGCCGAAACGTTGGACGTGTGAATGAAATAAATGTTTTGAGACTATAATTTGGATAGTGTTTTTGAATTATTTAGTAAAAAATTGCCAGTCTCAAGAAAGAAATTTAAAGATTATAAATAATTATTATTATTATTTTATCAATTTTATTTAATTATATTTTTGATACATGTTCATATTTTTATTTATACAAATCATGATAGTATTTTCTTTTATTTAAATATTTTATTATTTATCATTTACAATTTTTTCTTCTGTTCTCCAATTTCTCTACATATTGCATGAATGAATATTTGAACACAAATGCTTAATGCCTTTAATTTGTAGCAGATCGTGTTAATTTTCTACAATAAATATAAAAAATGGTCAATTTTTTTGTTGTAGTTAGTACACAAAAATACCTGGATAATGGCGCCACTATCGGAAAATAGTGCTATTAGCCAAAAAAAAAAAATGAGTAAAGAAACTTTGACATTAGGTAAATAAAAATATATAACATATAAGTCCGCAAAATCAACTCTTTATATTACGATAGCCAACATATTACAAATTGCAACCAAGTCATGAACCAGTTGATTGATAAGAACTAAAATTGTGATGTTCTTATGTATAGGATTATGAAAACTATTATATATTTCTGAGTCATGATAAATCAGAAAATTTATTCTAAATCGCTTTATAGTAAGCCACTTGAGAATTCTTATTTGGTGAATTCCGTGTTGGCCAGTCCACCGAGCACATAGTACAATCTCACATTATTTCAGGTTGTATTTATTAAGAGTCCTGAAAATATTTTCCCAGTTAAAATCATCAATTTTTCTCCTGAAACTTCCTTTAATAGTAAGGACAATTAATAAAAAAAAATAATATTTCCGTTATTTTCATTTTGAAAAATTATATTACTTGTTTAGTTTGTTGATGATTAAGGGTATCTCTAATTTTTTTTGTAATTATTGTAGGTCAATTAGTGTAAAAATAGTTTCCGTGCTTGTCTGGTTTGCTTGCAACATAATTTATTCTGCTGCATAATGGGCCAAACAACACGATTTGTTCATTATATTGTGTATTTTGTGTCATTAAACAATTTTGATAATATCCAAATGGAATTTGTTCATTGTAACAATTATTAAAATTAAAATTTAAAAAACTTCGTACAAAAACATATACTAAATAAGAGCTTCTGGTAACTAACTAAAAGCGTCCAATACATTGTGAAAAGATGAATGATTTTAGTGTCATAAATAATTTATGTAATTGTTAGTATAAATTATAGGCGTAAGGACAATTTCTTACTCTTCATTTAAATATTTATCTCAAATTTACACATTTATCTATTATTTTGCTAATTTATCTACACAATAATTTCATAAAAAGTTTTAACGATTTTTTGAAAAATCTAGTCATATTTTACAAAAACCGTAGTACGAATTATCATGAAATCGGTAAAAAAAAAAAATAAATAAATAATAATAATATAACCAAACTCGTTTCCCTCTACCTCCTCCAATGTTGGCAACATATCTTTAAGCCTAGAATAGTATAATTTAATTTATTTTTTTCTTCTAACTCCCATTGGTGCGTGTGGATGAAGTCATGATTAAAACGGATCGAAGGTTGCCTCTTTTTCTGCATTCTGGTAATGCATTTTAAGAGGTGGCTGAGGAAATTTGATTATTTGGGAAGGGGTAGTCTGTATTTTGTCTCTGTCTTTTGGTGATATGGCTCACCTGGTAAGTTGAATCAAATAATTTAATTGCTTGTACTCAATCGAATCAGAGTCTGTATGTGTGTGTCTGCCATCTTGTGGCCGTCCTGTCGGTTTAATTTTATTTAATTTCCTTAATTTTTTTTTAGTTTTTAGATATTCAGAAAGTGTATACATCACTCAGTGAGTAGGAATTAAATTAGAAATATTAAAACTTTATAATTAGAAAATATCACATATCTCCTTAAGATGTAATTAAATAAGTTGATTTCTACTCATGCTGAATTATTTCGACAGGAAAATTTTAGAGAAGAAGGTATTAGATCTCATAAAATAACGTTTGTTAAAGTGCCAATGCTCATAGAATAGAGAGGATACCAAATCGAGGTTGGTTTATACGACAAAACGCTGTTATGAAACTTGTGTTTTTATGGGTAAGGTTCATAGCAGATTAAACTTAAATTGATGTCTTTTTAATATAAGATAAATATTAAAAAATACAGCTTCTCTACCCTAATATAATCAGCTCGATGTAAAACAGTTCCGGTTTTCGTTTTGTAAACTTTATGTAACTAAAATTCGGGAAATTATTACTACATTCTTCAGTGATTGATGCCCGGATTTCCAAGTATTTTAATCAAGTACAGGAGAATTTCCTTCTTTAATATTCTCTTTATAATCTAGTTAATTAAATTAATAATTCTATTAATCAAGGAATGTGACTAATTTATGGAAAAATCTCTTTCGGCACTTAGTTAGGATTCATTATAGTACAAGAGCCGGAAAGAAAAAAAAACAGTTATCTCAACCCAATTTTTGATTACTTTAATTAAAACTATTTATAATTACTAGTCGAAACTGATGAGTCTGCAAAGTATAGGCAGGGGGAATAAAAATGGCGGCTGTTTCAAAACCTTAAAAACAAACATCAATTTTTCATTCGGAGCTCTATATCATAAAAACTAACAACAATACTAGAAAATCTAAAAGAACATTATTTAAAGAAGAGTAAATTTTCTGAAATATTAGCCCTAATAGAGGTATTTACGTCTGATAGATCTCGAGATATAGCCTTTTAAAAAGGCTAATAAAATTTCACAAAAATGTAATATCAGTAGTTAGTTAATATATTTTGATAAATCTATATTTCAGAAACTACGTGACGTACCGAAATATATTAGCAATCAAATTTGAAGCTAGTTGAATGGGCTATAAAGTAGTTAATGACGTTTATTTTCATAGAAATAGTAGTTTTCATGATATTTGCTATAATAAAATGATTTATAGTAGTTCAGACAATAAGTTTGATTTATGAAAAACTTTATTTCAGAAACCATTGGACGTACAGATGCCTGTCTGCACAGAAATTAAAGCTAGTTAAATTTACTATAAAATAGTTAATAATGTTTATCTTTAGTTTTTATGATATTTGACGATATTTGATATTTGAGTTTACTCACAATATGAAAATTTCTAGTTGTTCCTATAAAATGTTGGATTTTTTAAAAAAATATACCTCTAGACCCATAAGACACACATATGTCTGTCAACACTCAAAATAAAGGAAATTTAACTTATTATAAGGTAGTTTATTACACTTATCCTCGTAGGAGTAGTAGTTTTTCAGATATTCATTTATGAATATAAATTTGGCAAATGAAAATTTGTCCGAACAACAATAAATCAATTTATTTTAAAAAATTTCATGAAAAATACTATTCCTACGAAAATAAATATCATTACTTACTTTATATCTCATTAAATTAGCTTTAATTTAAATGCTAATAGACATCTGTACGTCACATAGTTTCTGAGATATAGATTTCTAATAATAAATTAACAAACACTCATATTTCAGTACGCTCCATACAACATATTTATGAAATCTTGCTTTTTAAAAAGCTATATCTTGAACGTAAATAGTTCTATTAGGGCTAACATTTTAGCAAATTTACTCTACTTTAAATGATGCTCTCTTAGATTTCCCACTGTTATTGGTAGTTGTGAAGATAGAGCTCCGAATAAAAAATTAATTATTTTTAACCTTTTGAAATAGCCGCCATTTTTTATTCCCCCCGCCTATACTTGGCAGACTCATCAATTTTGACTAGTAATTATACCTAGTTTCCTATTAAGTAATCAAAAATTGGAGTGAAATAGCTGCCTTTTTTCTCCTCCTGGGCTCTTGTACTATTAGACTCCATAAGCCAAGGCAAGAAAAGGTGTAGTGACCTGTTTTTAGGTCGCCGGTGAACCCAAGTTCCGACGGGGGTTCAACCTAATTACCTCTCACTGATATTGACTAGTTCTCCTTACCGTAGATATTTATAGAAAACTATTGTGTCATTTATTGTTATTTGGTTTTCATTAAATCTTAATAACCCTAAAAAGTCTATGTTTTCAAATGAACATCGTAATTATAAATTAATTAGTTTATTGATAGGAATTAATCAATGTTATAATTTGCTTGAGATCCCGCATGTAATTTATTTCAAGATACCTAAAAAATAGATTCTTAATTCTAAAACAAAATACTTTAAAGATACAAATTCGTTTTAATTGGATGCATGTAGCTATCTAAGTTGGATATGTATTATAAAAAAAGAACTACCAAGATTTTGCGTAATTTTACTAAACAGTATCAAGCTAAAATGCTTTAAAAAAATTAACATGTTGAATTTTATACTTGAGAATTTTTTTTAAAAAACACATTATGCTAAAAATATCTTTTCTCAACCGTCGTTAAATGGTATATTCAGATTTTTAGATTTATCTCTGCTATTGGTACAATATTTAAAAAGAAAATATTAGATTTTACCAAGACCAGGAACATAGTTGAGGGGAGAAGAGAAAATAGTAATAATCTGAAAACTTTCTGAAATGACTTCTTTAACCCGGGTTTGTATTATTTGTTATAGGATTTATTTTCAATATCGTTTCATCGAACTCAATGTATATTTTTTAGATTTTTAGGCAACAAGTGTAGAAAATGAATATATTTTTATCTAATATAGTATAAAAAGGATTTTTAAAAATGAATCGTTTTTCTTAATATATTCCATATAAGGATATTGTAAAGAAATATAAGTCTGATTGAAAATTCTAAAAACTAATTTAAAAAAAAATTAAAATTAACAACAATAGTTAGATTATCCAAGATCAACCAATAAAGAAGTATTTATACAAACAACTTAATAATTAACGATAATTATTTATTTAAGAAAATGATGGTTGTAAAGAAATGTCTCTAGAGCGATGTGTTGATTTTTAAGTATAAAATCTTATTTAAGATTTTTATTCAATTTTTTTTACTACTAATATAAGTATTAGTAGTAGCTTAATTTAAATTTTCTACTATTTTATTTAATATGAAGCATAATAATTTATATTTTAAAAGTTTAGAATACTTTCATCCTAATTATAATTTGGAATGGAATTTAATAACTGCTCTTGGAATTGGTTTCCATTTTGATGAAAGTTAGCTGTTGTGAACACTGCTGCGTACATGTTGCCACAGTTATGTGTATCATCTATGAGTGAACAGAGTTTATTATGCAATAGTTCTCGTGATAGGACCTTCTGTGTGGTCAGTATCAGTGAATATGGCTTGTAAATGTATGGTTGTGTGCTCAAACGGTCGAGCCCCTTGTTGGAATATTTGTTCAGAACGAAAGATTATAAAGCATAGATGTGGCAAATTATTTTAAATATTAATTGTTATTAGTTGAAATGAGATGAAATTATATATTTATGGACTATTAATAATGAGTAATAATGTCTCATTGAAAAACCGATAAACGTCAAATCGGGAAAACATCAATATCGTTATGAGTTCAATTACTAGTCTTGTAGTCTACATATTATAACATACTCAATACTATAAATGGATATTGTATACTTAAAAATATATTTTAACCTTGATGATAGAGAGAAATTGGGGAAAATTATTCCAAAATAAATTATAAAAAAGAGAAAAACTATTACATCTGAATATTAACAACAAAACCAAAGTTTATTCCCTATTTTTTTAACTATTTCATTTTACCACAGTATATCATATATAGGCGTTTAATTATGCAGTGATAATGTCAAACTGGAAAATCAATAAATAAAACACAGTGAGGAGGATTCAATACCATTATAATTTCAATTGTTACGTTTAATATAACCATCCTGTAATTGACATATTATAAAATACTAAACATTATCAGCGGATATTGCATTTTTAAAAAATATATTATAATTTTGAAGAAAGAAAGATGCAGTGCAGTTTGTTAGGCTTTAGAATTTTCGTAAAACCAGAAAAAATTATTAACAAATAAAGATAAAGTCTAGGAGCGAGATGGCTCAGTAAGTATGGCCCTAAGCTACTAAGACCAAGGAACCTGTTTTGAATCCGGGTGTGGCAGATAATTATATGTTGTGTTACTGTAGCCGTGAGTCAATCATGTGGGTTCGTGGAGCCCTCCTGAGTCCAGCAAGCCTCAAAAATGGGTACACTTGAAGTAGGCAGTTCGAGTAAATAAAAAGAAAATAAAATTGGACTATTACTTAATAGCCAGATATAAAAAATACGGAACGATGATTTTTCCATCATTTTTATAGTAAGTTGAAGTAAAATTAATGCAAATAATCACTGGCTAGAATAAAAATAAAAATAATTTCTTTCAATTTTTAACATTTTTTTATGAGTTCAAAGCATACAAATAAAAACTTTAAGTAATTTTTTTTTTCTAAAATTATCCATTTCAAATGAAAATATTCTCTATGTACCGTTTCATTAATTCTTTTCAACCAATCACAGTAAAAACATTTTGATAATTGTAAAGGTAAACTAACAATCGGTGTATATAAAAATTAGCTGCTTTATTAAATACCAAAACCATAATTCAAATAAAATTCTTTTAAAAATTTTCAGAAACACCGTTTTCGTATTTCATCTACGAGGTATATTTTTTTAAGAAATTAAAAAAAAATATATATTTATTCATTTTACATGGTTGATATAACCGTTACATTATATTTTTGAACAGTTGATTATGGGGAGGGTATAGTTTCGTACAAATGGGGTGTATTAACTATATATAATGTTATAATTAAAAGAAAAAAAGATAAAATAAATTGATAAGAATAATGCTTCTTAATAAAAGAGAAAAGTAAAATAACTAAAAATAACGACATTTAAATTTAAACATAATGCTATTTAGTCTCTACATAATATGTCTTAACTGTCATACAAGGCTGTTGTTCTTTTTTTTGTTTTTTTTTAGTATTTATATGTTACTTATAAATATAGGAATAAAACAACGAAATGTTACTGAAAGGTCTAACAGTAAATATTATTAATAAAAAAGAGGTTTTTTTAGGCTTAGAAGGACAGTCTTGTCTTCCATTTGAAATATTTTTTAAAAAATGTAGAATAGAAATAAGCGAATATTAACATCTACTGGCGATTGAACTGTTTTGAAGTGTTTGTTTAATTTTAGAATAACATCTATTTTATTCAATGTTTTCTTACCAATATATTATAGACGAAAAAAAAATTGAGAACTGAAAAGAAAGAAATTTATAAACCCTTATACTATATTATTAATCTTTAAAATAAAAAATTATTTATCAAAGTCTTAAAAGTAGTATTTCAGTTGGCCACTAGTTTGACTTCTATTCGCGTACCTAAGTTACATTTACACACAACGAATAAACTAGAAAACCATGTGTGAGTATCTGCCGAATGATATACTGTCATAGTCCCTCACTAGAAATCTTTTTCAGTGTGTAATGCCCAATATTGACAAACTGCCATTCTACAATGGATGTTTTGTTTTTATTGAAGTGATGAGATTAGTCTCTACGTTGCCCAAATGGTTCAGTTCCGTGATAGATTTCTATCAAAAGAAAAAACGTAAATAAAATAGTCAACTTTACATGCACTTCATAAACGTAATATTTTCGTAAGAACTTGAATTTTTTTTTTAATTAAAACCATATTGTTTTTTTGTTTTTTTGTATCACAATATTTAGAAGTTGAACTAATTTATAAAATTATATAATTTTAATTCTATATTTTTCTGTTTTTTAAGAAATTGAAACAAAAGGTAATTTTTACTTTATTTAATGTAGTGTTAAACTGTCATACAAGGCTGCCATCCGGAGCCTAAAAGGTTTATATTAAAAACCTTAATCTTTTGATTTTATGAATTTTGATGGGTGTATGAATTAATTAAAATGTTTTGTTATTTTGCTTTTTACTAAGAGCATAGATTCACTTTTTCAACCCAAATGAAAATGTTTTAGATTTAATGCTTTTGCATGGGAGAAAAAGCAGTTTGAAATCAAGATAAAAATTTTTAATTTTAATTCTATATTTTTATAATAATCTGATAATCAATAATATTCTGATAATTCTATATTTATCTGTTTTTTTAAGAAATTAAAACAAAAGGCAATTTTTTCTCTATTTAATGTTGTGTTAAAGTATCATACAAGGCTGCCATCCTAAGCCTAAATCAAAAGTTTTATCCTAAAAACCTTAATCTTTTGATTTTATGAATCTTCATGGGTATATGAATTAATTAAATTTTCTTGGGATTTTGCTTTTTCTAAGATCATTAATTCACTTCATCAACCCAAATGAAAATGTTGTAGATTTAATGCTTTTTCATGGGAGAAAAAGCAGTTTCGAACATTATTTTATATCTCCGGTTCTATGATACCGTTTTTTGTTCCTTGTGTGCAGTGTAGAAGGTCCAAACGCATTTTTAATTTTCGCGCAGATTAGAGTCATCGGGCAAGTGCGTATATTGGTAGGCGTTACGCAAAAAAAGTTTTGGTTTTTTAATTTCTATTGTACTTTAAAATCAGTGAATTTTTTCTTCGGGTCAAAAATAATACATTTTTACTTATAAACATATTAAACTTTTCCCAGAAAACATCTGTTTAGTCATCATACATATTTTCATTGTGTTGGTGCTGATAACTTCTGGGAAATTCATGATTCGGGATATGGCCCCTGTGTGCCTTTAGATTTTAGTTAACCTCTCTGCCGTTAATCTAAACTGCATAGTACGATATAATGCCATGTATAGAAGAATGTGAGAAGGTAAGACGTTTCCTATGAGTAGAAAATAACTTTGTTCCCAATATTTTCAAGACGACCTAACTTATAGAATGATTACGAATCTAGTAATTAAAAACGGGGTAAGGGAATGATCTGGAAAAAAAAATCAATAAAAAAGAGGATATAAACTGTTTACGCTCGGTTTTAATAATAGTTTAAGATTAATAATTCATTTTACAACGCTTTCTATGTTTATTTCGTCATTAATTGGCTCATTAATTTTTTATAGCTGTAGTCATTAAAGTATAAGTATAGATAAGCAAATGAATGTATTAAATTTGAAGTAGAAAAAAAAGGTCTCCTTACTGCCGTTGTTGTTGTTGGCTGGGGGGGCTTTAGGGCGTAAAGTAAAACCCTGAAGTCATCAACGCCCATGTTTCGCACTTTATAATTCCATTTAAAAATTTGATACTATTTAAATAATTATGAAAACAGTTTAAATAATTACTTATTTTAGAATTATTCAGTACGTATAACAAGCTAAGTTAAGTTAAATCTTGCGGTTGTCATTATTTCCGATTCAGTACTCCATAATATTTTCTAACAATACAGGTTGTTAGGCATTTAGAAAAGGACGAAAATATTAAATCATGTAATTGGATCACAAAAAAATATGAGGACTTGTTTATCAAATACTAGGCATCCTAAACTGATTTTATATCATATGGGGAGTATTCACGAGACTCTACTAAAAATTATTGCAATATTAAAAAAAAACTTCTATATCGACATGATTTGGAATTTTATAAACTTTCTTCAATCTTCAATTTTATCATAGTGAAACATGATTAAAATTTACTTTTTGACGAATATTGTTGGCTAAATCCTCTGTTCGTTATCAATGTTTCAAATTGTTGAATTCAGTTCAATAAGTATTACTGCTTAACCATTAAGCTGGTGCTCTTCAATCACTGAGTATTCCCTTATGTAGAAAATGAAGAAAAGTTCCAATTTATTTATTTATTAAAAGAAATATTTAACTAAAGATATATTATTTATTTTTATGTCTCCGACTCCCCTCTTTGACCTTCGTTCCTCGCTGAAATTGGCTACAATAATTTTAGCTGACATTATTTTTTATTGTTTCATATTGTTCCATCGAGCCCGTATGTTCGTCTGATCAATCCTATAACCCACTTAGCAGCAATAGGTTTTATAACAAATAAAATGGTTTTTCTTTTAGTGGATAGTTTAGTTAAAATTCTTTTAATAAAACATTTAATCTCTCCATTATTAAGAGAACAGTTAAAATATATTTATATCTTAGTTTAAATTAAAATATAAATATTAAAAATTAGAATTAAATCAGAAGAAATACAAATTTAATCTAGTAAAAAATAAATCATCTTCGAATAGCACCTTTAATCGAATAGTATCGTGTTTTATTTGTTAATTTGTAAAACTAATATCATTTGATGATATTTTGTTGTCTTTGGAAGATTCAAGTATTTTCATTCAAAGGTACAAACTATACAAAGATAGTAGCTAAAATCTAACACTACAAATTACCACCACTAGTCAAAGAATCTGAGCCCTTGGAATACGTAGTGCTTTGGAAGGAATCTAAAAGGGTGTCCGGGAGAACTCTTTGATTCAACTACAGATAAAATACGTTTTAGGAGGATTTTTCGAAAAAGTTTTGAGAGGATTGGAAGTAGCCTATAGGCCTATAGAAAGGGGGGTTATTGGAAGGTTTTCCTGGTTTTGGAAAGAGAATTACCACAGACTGTTTACACAGGATAGGGAAGTGGGTTATTCTCAGGATATGTTTACAGATATATGTGAGATATATTTGCCTTTCTGTATATATACATGTAAAGATTTTTTTTTTAATTTATTCAGTCTTTGTTACTATTTATGATTTGGGGAATGAATGTGCTCATTTATCGCTATCGCTTATTGCTCAAGATTGTTGTTGGTTCGAATACTTCTAAATACATAAAAAAAGTTATAAAGTTAATCGTACAGGATTCGATGAAACGTGATATGACCCAGAGAAAAAAATGTATCACCTCGTTTTTCAACTATAAGTATGTGATGTACGATAGTATGAATGAAAACAAACTAAGATATCATGCTGTAATCAATTTTCGAAAATTTCTAACAACTTTCTTTAATTTGTATTACTATAAAAATTATTCTCGCGGAAAATCATCCCTGCTGCGTAAATTATAGTTAAACTATAATTAAACATTATATTCTAACATTAAAGTCAATATATCATTAAACTAATTATATATATATA
>NW_027116659.1:2120243-2125305 GCF_000696795.3 Halyomorpha halys | reverse complement strand
ATATATATCATAGGTGTATTGTTAACACACCAATTGTGAGTTTCTGAAAATTTGTATAGTAAGCTTTGTTAGAAAGCTTCTCAGTTGGCATAATTTTTACTATAATTATTATTACTGATTTTACAAGTTATTTCCTTTGAAATAATTCAATTTGTATATATTTATTTTAATTATTCCAAGAATTTTTCATTTGATTTAAAACGATGACTTAACATTTTATAAGATAGAACCAGTGAGCCGGTTAATGTCTATATATCATCTGATATTGAGTATATATAGAGGACAGGGACCAATAAAGTTACCAGTGGAGCGGTCCCTCCCCGTTCTTGTACCCTGGAGCCAATGTTGTTACCCCTCCATTCTGTGGACCCAGGCCACTCCCATATAAAGCCTTGTGAAAAAGTAATGGCCAAATTGCTTCTAAATAAATTCAATTTAGGTTTTTTTATTTTATTTATTTATTTATTTAATGTAATTTACAACTGTACAAATAGTAAATACAATAAGTAAATCTGTGGTGTAGTGTTTTGTTGGAATTTATTAGGGTGCATTAACTATGGTTCTAAGGATTTTGGATTCCAAGGATTGGATACGTTTGATGTTCGACGGTTTAGCTGTTCCTCAAAGTTCAAGTCCATAAGTCCAGATAGGTCTGAGTAAAGTGTTCTAAATTAGATGTTTATTTTCTAGTGAGAGATGAGAGGTCCGGCTGAGCAGTAAGAATAGTTGGCTGAATAATCTTTGAGTTCTTGTCTTTTAAGTCTAGTATGTTGGTTCCAGGTGAGTCATTCGTCTAAAATGAATTCAAGGAATCGCACTGTGTCGGATCTGGGTAGAATATTATTGAAAGTACCAAGTGGACAGAAGCTGCGGCGGAGAGTGAAAGTCACATGGGTGTATTTCGAAATTAGGTTTGTAGATATAAATATTGTATACATTGTAAATAAAAGATCTAGGAGGTAAGAAAGATAGCAATTAACAGTCTTTCGCCTGCACTCGTGTGATATATTTCTCATCCTTTTTTTCTTTCTTTTTTGTTTAAATTTCAACAACGGTTAAGTAGTGCCGCGATGGTAGGGCCCCTTTTTCTCTTTTTTTTTCTTTTGCTTTTTGCTTTCGACAACGTTTAAGTTATATACATCTGTATCTAAGTATATTTTCAATTTCTTGTTGTAGCATGTAAGTCTGTTGTTGGAAGTTAGGTAGCGTATTTTAGTTGAAGATGAGTTTCTTGTTGGAGAAGCAGGAATGGTGCAAGTTAGAACAGAGGAGAAGTAAGTTAAAGGAAGTTCACTTGTGCAATCAGACCGTTATACTCTCACTCAATTACGACTCATGTGGAAAATTGTTTTAACTACTAGTTCAACTATTTGCTTAATAGTTTTTTGTTCAGTTCATTGTTTTTTTTTTAAAGAAATACGATTCTTTTTAATTAGTTCTTGAATGTTTATTATGTTTAAAGTTCTTTTCTATGAATTCATAAGACCTATTCCCCTCACTTACGAAGTATTTATATTTATATTGAGAAGTAAAATATAAGAAATAGTTTTTATAGTTTATAAACGCATCAGAAATTCCATCAATTCAAATATTTTAATAATCGAAATTTTTATTATCCGATATTCCAGAAAAGTGGATATTCGGATATATCACAAATTCATCATAAAAAAACCATAATAAATCATAAATTGTAATTGTAAATATGTAATTTTAATTGTAATTGTAAATTTATAATTGTAACTGTAAATTTTTAACTTCCTCACTTTGTAATTGTAACTATGTAATTATATCAATTTTAATCTACTAACTTTGTAAATCCAGTGTAAATGGTCCAAGTGGATGAAACACTTGAATAAATAAATAATCCCAGAACGTTTTAAAAAAGTTATTACTTTATTATCAAGCATAGTAATAACGTTTCGTCTGTTAGCTAGTTTGTTTATATACACTGAAATACAGAAACCAACAGACACACTTTTGTGGTTATTTGGACTTGGAAGGTGTAATGGAAAATTTTGAATACATTTTTTTTTCTAAAACAATTTTGTATTTAAGAGTTTCTGGAGATTCAAAAAACTAATATCACTTCATCAGTGCCTAAATGCAACGGTTTGACAAATGATAACACATTCGTGTATATATTAATGTTTTGAAATGATATTGTATACTTTTGTTTACTTCTAATTTGATTCGGACTTTCATCCTGACCGGTCAGTGGAAAACTCTATATATTCTTTTTTTTAATATAAAATTCTTTCGCAGTCTAAATTTATCCATTTTTAATTATTGCTAAGAATAACATATGGTTTATTATTTTAAATAAAACGAAATTAAAGATACTTTAGAGTGTTTTTTTTTTTTTTTTTTTTTTTTAACTCGGCATTTAAGGTCTTTCACACTGTTTTAGTTAAAATAAGACCTAGCTCATATTCTGGAGCACTTAGTGTAACACCCCCAGAGTACATCTACCCAAAATGTGTTTTTTCACTTTTGTTTTTCAGTTAGGCATTTCACATAAACACAGCTGCATTGACCAAAGACTTGATTATTAGGACTCAGTGTACCTCCTCAAAACGTGTATTTACAACGAAAACTCGAATTCAAAATTTTTCACCATCACACAACATTCCCTTACTATATATTTCATGTATATGTAAGTGAATGTAAAAAAATAATTGTTTTAATATTATTTCCTTCAGATTGCTTAATGGAAGTAATACTATATCTCTAACCAGAGAGGTTACATATGATTATTGATTTGAAAGAAATTTTAAGGACGCCGCCTTGTTTAGGATACTAAAACTGCAATTAATTGTCAAAATAAGGACAATTTGTATTATTTTTATTCATTTATAATTTCTAAAATAGATCCTTATTCTGACTGAAAAAAAAAAATTATTTTTATTAAAAATGAAATATTAAAATTTAGGTTTTTGTCCATTGCTCGTTGAACTAGACCAGTGATAATAATTTCTTCAAGTAAATCACGAATTTTTAGATACTTAACAAATTATTTAAACAATGTATCCATTTAATGGCAAAAAGTAAAATGGGACTTCAAGGATTTAAATACTTAACCAGTACAATTTTATAGAACTCAACAAACAACGATTTTAAAATAATCTGAAATTTAAAAATATTAACTGTCTAAAAATTTAATGTTACATGTTTCTAATTGAAAATAAAATTTATTTATGGGTAGAACAATAAAGTAGAACATAATAAATCAGTTTTGACAAAGTAACAGCTATATTATTCTTCAAGTATTAATGATCTATAACAAATTTCCGAGAAAAAAAATTTGATGACAATGACAAAAGATGTGGTGTTTTTAATTCAAAGGTGGGACACCCCTTGTAAGGGTAGAGTCCATTAATAATTTACTAGCGCCTCTGGTGGCACAACTTTAGTCGGTTCGTTTAATTTTCATAGGAGGCTCAACTTTTCACGTCGGGTTCCTCGACGACACTCTCCGTCCAACCACCACATTTCCTCTAGAAAATTCTTCGTTCCTGGCAATACACCCTCGGGAAATTCTGGTTTCCTCTTATACAAAAGAAGTTTGGGCAAAGTTTCTAGATAAATGTTATTCTAGTTCAGTAATAATGAGGACCAATAATTTTATGTGATATACCTATGTCATACTACTGTGAGAGGAACGGTCACTTCAAATCCCATAATTCCATGGCGTTAGTCATAGGTTACAGCTAGACCATACTTGCTGACCCTGCAATCAACAGTTTCTAATGCCACTAGGCAATCCAAGGGAGATTTTTTTTTTGTTTTTTTTTCATACCCTCCTATAATGATGTTATTGAATATCTGGTACATACATATAGGAGGTATGCTACATGTATATATGGGTGTTAATGATACCTTGGACACCCAGATCGATACTTTAACTCCCCCACGATAGCCGAGTGTTCTAACACAAGGGAGATGTACATATTACATTTCATGTATGTACTAATTCTTTTCTTATTTTTCAGGAAGGTACGAAAAAAAATGCATAATATTTTGTTATAAATCTCGTATATTCCGATTACTACAACACCTAATTTACAAATGCTCTAAACTTCTCTGTTACTACAAAAACTCTTATACACTATGATAATCAAACTTATTTAGACATGTAGAATTCAGCTTTGCAGCTCTATCATTTCTAATTCCTCCCGAATTCAATCCTCCGAAAATTCTTTGATGCTCCTTAATACGCAAGAAATAAAACTCATCCATAAACATCTCAATATTCCATTCGTTGCAGATTTGGCCTGAAAAAGATATACCTGCTTTCATTCCAAAATACTTATCTACCCAAACCCATTTGTTCTTAATCTCCCATCCTTAACAGTGACTGATAATCTTCCAAGACATCTGAAAAGAAGATGACCAAGGTATCTCCTAATATAAAGCACTGATTAAAGTACCACCATTGGGTGGTTCCTTCGCAATTATGTGTCTATAATATCGTTATTATGTGTACTGAAACATTTATCACACTTACTTATAGTATTTTTTTGTTTTACTGTTCGGCAAACTATCGCCCTTTTCAGCTCCTATACGGTGCAGGATACGAGACCAATCACAATTAGTGCAACAGACACATGTTTAAAATTAGTTTTTTTAGTTTTAGCAATAGTTCAATAACAAATCTCAAATGTGCCCCAACACTTTTGATTTACAACAACGAACACAAGTGCAGCTTATTTCACTACTAATAACTGGGAATGGCCATTTCACTTCAGACTTATATGTAACTGTCCATCGAACCGCAGCCTTTGTTAGATCATTCCTCGTCCGCTTCTCTTCCCTATGGAATTCTTTCTCCTCCTTCATTCGTAGTTCTAATACCCTTCCAACCTTCAAATCCCACATCTTCGACCACCTTCTGTCCACCCAATTCCGGAAGAACAACAATTGAAAGTTTCAAATAAGGTGTATATATTATCTGTATTTAATGCTTCGGATTTTCATTTTATATAAATGGTCCAAGTGGATGAAACACTTGAATAAATAAATAATCCCAGAACGTTTTAAAAAAGTTATTACTTTATTATCAAGC
>NW_027116659.1:2095552-2120193 GCF_000696795.3 Halyomorpha halys | reverse complement strand
TATATACCTTTGGTTTAAACATTTTCTGTATTTTATGTTTCAGATTTTCATTTATACTTGTAAATATATGTATTAGCAGAAATTGTACCTTTTCATTTATTACTTTTAGTTTAATTGTAATTGATTATTTATAATTTTTTCTTCTCCTTTTATTTATTATCAGAAGTTATTTATCATATGTTTTATGATATGACAGAGAGTTTTATTTTATTTGTTCTGTTTTTATTTTATATACTCGGTTAATTATTCCTGTTCCTTTTTATCTTATCGAATCTATTTATATTTTATAACATTTTATAATTTCATTTTGTATTTTACTCTAAGGCTTTAAAGTCTAATTTTGGCGCCTCTATATTATTCTAAAGAGATCAATCCCAGAATAAATAAAGAATATTATTATTATTACTACAAAGGCTTCTTAAAATGTAGCCTTGCTACATAAAAGGAGAAAGTTTTGAACATTACATATTTATATGTGTGCATTTCTTTAAATTCTAGTTTGTATTAGATTAAAAGGAGTTCTGAAAATAAAAACATAAAAAAAAAATTTCACAGAGTTGTAAATTCCAATAAATAAATTTTTTAAAAATGTTATAAACTCAGCTTATGTTTTGTAATAGGAGGCAATAATCCACAATTTTCCCAGTTTTGTAAGTTATGCAAATTTAAAGTTAACGAAGCTCATGTAGAATTATGCTGATTCATTTTACCGTCACTTTAAATCGTCCAAAAGTTTTGTCATGTGAATAAACATCACAGATAGCTACTATACTATACATTATTTGTACTCGAGATATTATTTGTATTGGTTTACTGTGCCCTGTAGTAATCTCCATAAAATTATTCGACATGAAAAGGAAAACAAGTGGTGATAATATAACAAGTTATACGATGGTATAAATATTCTTTAAAATTATGCATTTTCCCCCTCTTATTAAGTCAAATACAGGGCGATATCTATGTTCTATATTCCTTTTGATAAAGAGATAACTCTTATCCAATAACTCTGTGTCGTTAAATGTAATGTGTTGTAAGTTAAACTGCTAGGTAGGTATATAGTTTTTTGCATATTGTTTCTTAAAATACTTAGGAACATAATGAAACTATCAGAAGGTAGTTAATTTGTACAAAGGATGCATTTCATTTATGTTTTATCGGGATGGTTTCTTTTTAAATAAATAAGTATTTTCATTATAATGGGAAATGTGAAAACATTTCTGGGCGTATGTTGAAGTACGTCTGTGGCTCTTAAAGATCGATCATTTAGGTCAACATTGGATTTGAAGTACAACTTGAGACGGCAAACGAAGTAGGGGTTATTGCTATTGAAGTGGGATGTCCTATGAGTTAAGAACTCGGATCTCATGCTCTGTATTTGTAAATTAAGTAAATGTTAAACATAGAATGGTGATTAGCGAAGAGATTTGATTTTTCCTCATCCCAAGCAGGAAACATCTTCTCTTTAATTAGTAAAGTTCTTTTCTTTTAATTTTTCTAACAATGTACTGAGAATTGAAAAGAAACTAATTCTTACAAAGAATTTCTATTAGCATAATCATTATTTTTTTTTTACTTTTAAAACACAAGGAACAAAGAACAACTCTTCCTCCCAATTATACCTTCTACCAAGTCCCGAGATTAGTTTTATTATTTCATTTTAATTATTAATTTATGAAAAGACCTTATGCCATTTAATTCATTTAATTAAGACCTTTGTTTCTGAAAAACATACCATTATTTACTGCTCCTAATTCATTTTAATAATCAGAAACCGTTGTTTAGGTCGAAATAGCAAAACTATAAATATATCTGAAAAATCTATACATAAATAAAAAACAGTTTAAAGCTATTATTTTCTAATATTTTACATTACTGGAGACCGATATAGTTTTGACTCACGGAATAGTTTTGGCTACTGGGAGTTGAGCTTTATTCCTCAAGAGAAATCTGGAATATTCTGGTTATTTTTTTTATTATTCGTGGCTATATCTCTATAAGCGAGCCTCTAATTTGTTCTGTCTAAATTATTTTATTTTCTCTTTTTAAATTAAAATTTAATGGCCGATACTTTCCCTGATATGGGCTAAAAAATCGTTTTGTTAACAAAGATAGTTTTTACTGAACTATAAACTTCCAATGTATTTTTAGTCTTAACTGTTTTATCATGACTCCTTTTTTCTCAGTTATTTACTCTAGTTTGTAAAATAATGGAGTGATCAACCTAGACACAGTTAAAAAATAGGAAATTTTGTGAAATTTTATGCGATCGACCCACCTAACCTAGGAAACTATTTCAACCTTCCTTGAATCTGACAAAAAGATGTAAAAGTAACTTTAATAACGTATTTAATAAAATTAATTTATTATGAACTACACATTCTATTTGATAATATTGACTCAAGTAAAAAAAAAACAATAATGCTAAAAAATCATCACTAGAGTACCAAAAGAAAACCATTTTTTTTTTTAACATTTATAAAAAATTTTGTATACAATATTTCTCAAAGATCATTGTTGAAACAATTTAATGTGATTTAGAGTTATTTATTGAATAAAATATTTTATTTAAAAACTGATTTAGTGCGATGTAGAAAAATGAAAATTTAAAACATAATTTCATTTGAGTTTCGCTAAAAATCAATTTTTCTTACAAATTTCGTTTCTCTAATATATACTTTTCATAGAGAAAAATTCTTATATTCTTGTACCTCTATAAATTTTATGTAAGAGAAGTAGTAATATTTAATTAATAAAATCAACTTTAATCTTAACTGGTTTTTATTGATTTTTTAAAATTTCATTTTAATCTATTGGTTATTTCTAATCTTATTATAATGTAAATATTCAAAAGTTATTAAAATTTCTATCTATTCAGGCAATATTTGAGTATATATATATAACAAATCCAATTATTTTGACCTGATTGATTAAAATGATTTAGGATTTATGAAATTTAAATTTGCTAAATTTAGTATCCATAAATAATTGAAAATGTGGATATGGAGTATGTTTAGCATATTCCTGCATTGCTTGAATAGTGGCTTATCTGACAAAAAAATTATTTTTTTGTATTACGAATTCCCTAAACCATAGCCTAAGCTGGTGTTAACTACTCAAATAGCTTTAGAAAAGTTGGTAGGATTACCTCAATAAAGATGAAATAACAGATCCTGGTATTATCTGCGAAGTACATCCAGTCCTGATGAAAATCAAAATCAAAGTTTTTGTCAGATGTTTCACTATTTAAGCTATACAGTGATATAATATTTTTATATGAATATTTTGATTGAAGGAAGAAAGATTTTTCCGTCTTAAAATTAGTTGCAACGGTATTTGGATATATAATTTAAAATGCTCGACCCAGTTAGAAGAAACTTAATCTGTCCCATAGTGCACGGAACAACCATTCGGCCAAACCGATGTGCCGTCCGGGTTTAACCTATCAGCAGGAAGAACGGTTGACCAATTCTCTGACTGCTTGGATTTCTTCGATAATTGATCTGTTATCCAGGTATGAATATTAATCCTGTATATTAAAGGATAAACACCTGCAGATTTTGAACCTAATTTGTTTTCAGAATTCATAAATATTGAAAAAAATACCAAAAAATTGAATTAATGTTGTTTACATTTTTTGATTAATAATTTTTATTGATTGGAGAAGTTTTTCGGGGGGTGCGGTCAGCAAAGAACAACATAAATAAACAAAACCATATTTATTTATTTTATGCCGACGTTTCGACCTGAGTTTCAGGTCTTCATCAGGGCTATAGAACAAAAGAGATAACAACAACATTTAGAGAAACATAAAATTGAAAAGGAATAGTATACAAACAAATTTGGAATTATACAAAATATTGAATTGAATAATTGAATAGTAAAAAAAAAATTAAATTGATTGATAATCGTGGAATTGGATGGTAGTAGATTGAAAACAGTGAAAAATGAAATATAATGTCATGTAGGTAAGAAGATATGTATAATATAAGATTTGCAAGTAGTGTCTAAAAACTGAAAATAAAAAATTGAACAATATGACAGACAATTAAAAATAGTGAGTGGCTTATATCTGAATTACAGTGTGAGTATTAACTTATATACCTATACTTAAAAATATAAATATATACAATACTAGGTAGAATATGGTGAATGGGAAAAGAATAATGCAAGAAATATCAGAACGAGAAAGGAGACTCACGTATGGCGTAGAACGTAGGCCTAAAACTGATTGATTTTTTTATTTTTAGAAAGGCAAAGGCCTACCTTCTACGCCATACGTGAGTCTCCTTTCTCGTTCTCATATTTCTTACATTACTCTTTTCCCATTCTCCATATTCTATTTTTGTCCTATTGTATATACATTTTTAAGTATAAGTATATAAGTTAATACTCACACTGTAATTCAGATATAAGCCACTCACTATTGTCTACCATATTTCATTGTCTACCATATTGTTCAATTTGTAGATTCAATTTTTTTTTTCAGTTTTTTTGACACTACTTGCTTATCTTATATTATACATATCTTCTTACCTACATGATATTAAATTTCATCTTTCACTGTTTCAATCTACTACCATATAATTCCACGATTATTAATCAATTTAATCTTATTAATTTTATATTTTTTTTATTTATTTTTTTTTTACTATTCTATTATCAGTTATCATATTTTTATCATTTATGGTTCAATTCAATATTTTGTATAATTTCAACATAAAAAGTATTTCGACCATAAACGATTTCAAATTTCAGTTTTCAACTGAAGTACAATTTTTAAGTTCCTTTGAGTACAAGCATATGATAATTTTCTCCGTTTTTTATGTTTTATTTATTTTTTTACAAGACCTTCAAAAATCATAAAAAGGGCAAGGCCATATCTGGTCAAAGTGAGGTTTATATCTATTCGTACTAGTAACCTACACCTATTCATTCCACCCCACAGGACCGCCGTTACGCACTACTTCATGAAGTGGAGTCTTATGGTTTTCATTTCTAAATCGGATAGTTGTTGGTCATACGTAGCTTTTTATTTCTTACATGCTAGTGATCTCTCGTTTAAAGACCAAAGGATAACTGAGGAAACATTCTTCACAACATACCAATGTTCTTGTACCAAGCGCACCGTTTGCAGTACCAAGTTTTCTGATGTGATGTACTCCACACAATTCAATTGGTGTCTTTCCTTCTCAGCAGCAAGAATGCACGAGAAAAAAAATAATAAAGTTATCCACAGTTTCCTCAACAGCAAGTCCTACTGACGATTAAGCATTGCGTTCCAATTCTAAACAGTTCTGAAAGGCTCTAAAATATTTGTGTCTAGTCATCAGCTACGTCCCGTAAAAATCCACGTCCCTAAGATGCCGACCAACTCGTGAACCGAAATCGGGCACCAAATTGTAGTATATAGATCTGCAGCCTCCTATCAGCCTTGTAATTGGTTGATATGTTTTTATTTAAAATTTTTTTATAAGAGGCGGTGGAAATCTTTAAAATACACGGATTGGCTCATACCTATACGTCTATATAGTACCTATATATTTTTACCCACTCAAACAACTTCACTTTTTCTTGCCACTGTTTAGTTTATTTGTATGTGCCTGTCTATCTAAAAATAAAAAACTTCTACACGACGAGAATGATCCGTTAATTGTTGGTTTATGAATAAATATATATTACTATCCTTATGGCTGAAACTTTTTCATACAGGTCAATTTACTGAATATGCCACTTTTTATCATTAAGTTTTTCATTTTCTCAGAAAACATATGTAACGATTTTTAATAAAATAGTCATATGAATAAACACTCAAGTCGTATTTAAGATCAGATAGGTGTAATGCCGATTAATAAAACTTTCTCCGAAGTACCACTAGTTTTTAATATATTTTCCGTAAATGGTAATTACGTCATCAACCCTTCATGCCGGCAGCATTGGCGTTGACTCCATGCATTTTACGTATGCTAATTTAATTCACAAACAATTAATTTCAATATTTTTCATACTTTACGGATCAATTTATTTCTAGATAGAACGGTTAAAATAAGTTTTTATACGGTTCAGCTCAGCGCTGGGTTGAGCTGCTTGCTAATCGAGATATACCTTGTTACCGTTCCATCCGTCTCTCATCCCTACTCTTCTCTCACTGCCACCGTTGACCTCTAAACTCCATTTTCCAGATTCAACTTATCTGTATCCAATTTTCTTAGTATTTTCCAGCATCTTCTTGCTACTAATCTCGAGGAAGCTTCGTTCCTTACCTCCAGCTACACAAAAAATTTCAAACTACTCTCTCTTTGTGTAAAGCTGCGCTTAGTTTGTAGAACCAGAACGCAGTCGATCATCTGGTTTTCCATTTCTGTAAAAACCCTTTATAGGAAATCTTTTTGGGGATCTTTGCCACCTAAATATTGCTCTTTGTATACAGTACGAAAAGGAGACAGCAATGTGCCGTCCAAAGAAAACAATATTTAACATATAGAGTCGTAGAACGTAAATGGAGAGTAATGAAAACCGTGTAAATAATGCGAATTTAACAAATCGGTTCACGATTATTATAATAATTGCCCATTTTTACATTCACTTATTTATGTATGGACCATTTAACAGTAATGGTAGAGTATAAAATAGGTAATCTCATTGTTAAACTTTTAGAAACCTCTTTTTCGGAATTTAACGTTCACTCATAGTACGGTAGTGTGTGAAATTGTTTAAACAAAACACCGCATCAAAATTTTTGAATTCGATGAATGTAATTCTTCAGGATTAAAAAAGCCTTCATTTTTAATTCCAAAAATACGTAAAAGGAAAGATATAATAAAACCTTTGATAGTAGCTGAGATCTTCAACCTTTATTATACTAGTAATAAAGCCAAGAAATAAAAAAAATCTGACATTTTATAGATAAATATAAACTTTTTATTATATATTTATTTTTTATACCATACTTATTTTGACACTTCTATGGTTCGGAATAAAATCTTGGGATTCTAGAGAGCATAGAAGTTGCAAGCTAAAGAAATTATGAGATTTCTGCACCATTAGAACTGCCCTCAAGTTTACTCCTCTGATATATGTGGCAAGTTTAATTGTTACCAGTTACATAATGTATAGAAGCACTTGAACTTTGGAAATTGTGCTGGAATAGTTGTACGGCTCAACAGTATTTGTTCTAGAGGAGAAATATTAGGTCTGATTTGGTTATAAATTCTCTTAGCTTCAAGGGATTATAAAGAGATTCACAATGTCCATGTATCTCGGATATATTGGGAAATTTTGTGATACTCATTCCTAAAATAAAACAAACGTGATTTTATAAAATAAATTTGTTTATAAAGAAATTATCATATAAAAGGAAGTTCAATAACTTAATACTGACTTAGAACAGCTTCAATTATAGTCTGAGGCTTATTTAGCTCAAACTAAATACCAACTAAATTAAGATGAATATATTCTTATCAAAAATAAAAATTATTTTGGAAGATAATTGATTCAACTTGTGTAATATATAAAAGGAAAATGGCCTGTGAGCGTTAAAAATAGTAATTAAACTCTTTAGTATGAGCCAAGGTTTTATCCCACGTTGCATGGCTTCATCAGGGCTAAAACAGATACAAGAGCTGAAAGAAGGAGAGAGAAAGATAACAGAGGGAATAGATAACATGAAATAAAAGTAACCTAAGGTGTGGCTAATTATGATTTGAAATATATGAAAATTTATTTTAAAATGAATAAAGTAAATTAAAATGCTAAATAATAATTACTTTAATTAATCTAGCACACACTTAAGCAATGATTATTAGTGGTAATTAAACACATTTATACGAAATATTAAAGAAGATAATAAAATGAAAATAAAAGTAAATAAATAAAATCTCAATGCAGAGTAAATTAAAGAAAATTAAAATAATAAATATAAATAATAATAAGTCTGAAACGTTTTTGTAATTATTGTTTATTTATGCTTTTCACTGTACATCTTATTCTTATTATCATTATTCCTTTTTTTTTTTAAATTTTTGAATATTTTAAATCATAATTAGCCATACATTAGGTAACTTTTATATCATGTTATCTATTTTTTTTACTTTTTACCTCATTTTAGTGTTCGTTTTTTTTTTTAGCCTCTGATGAGTCCCAGCAACATTGGGTAAAACGTTAGCTCACATAAGGTAGTTCAATTACTATTTGAGTTTTTCTTTTTTTTAAACTGACACCGGACTATCTTCCTTTTATGTTTTTTATAAAAATTAATTGTTTATCCAAGAGAACAAAGTCACTTATTATATTTTAAGTTCTGACGGTCATTATTGTCTTTGACAGGTTATAGATAGAATATAAAGAAAAAAATTAAGTCTTCATATTATTTAAAAAAATTATTAATAATACTTGGAATGTCGAATAGTGTAGCATACTTGCAAATATTGTGAACACAATTGTTTTTTTGTTTATATAGCTGTATTTTATTATTCATAGTTTTGAAAAACCTCATAAAAATATTTTTTAAATTAAATAACGGACTGAAGAATAAACTCTCAAGGTGATATTGCTGGTACTCGGGGTGGTTGAGAGGAAATTCAATAGAGCAAGCCCCAAGGCAGAAGCGGTAGACAGAGGGACATAACGAAGCCATCAGGGAGACAAAGAGGTGCCATATCTTGGGGTCTCCCGTTTAATAAATCAGGCCACTGTTAGCTGTTAGGACCATGGCCGCAGTATGTTACCTTCTGTATCTAGTGTTTGTCAGGCTAGTTTATTTAACCTGTCATCGTTGTAGCTGGTCCTTGGCTGTGAAGCAAAAAAGTTAATTTTTTGTCGGAAACAGGGGTTAATAATAGCTATCTTAACAAGTTTTATTCTCTCACTCCTAATAGTAGGTAAATTATAATAATTGCTCCATTTTCATAAACAATGTATACAATTATGAAATGAGAATTTGTTGGCTAATACACATTATCAAATACAATTTTTTCGTAATGCTAAACAGAATTTTTAAACTATTTTGAAATTTAATTCTTCAGTCTTCTTTAAAATTAAACTTAGTCTTAAAAACAAGAACAACATTTGCAAGATCAATCTGGAGTTAAATCTTTTATTTGAAATTAAAAAAAAAAAAAAAAAAAAAAAATTCATCCATTTTTTTCGGAATATCAGAGTGGTCCTACAGCTTACTCAATGATAGATTCATTTAGCACGTGATCCATTTTTTTGGTTTTAGGACTGCGCTACTAACAATGAGTCCACCTACAACAGAAATCATATTAATAAAAAATCCTGTAAAACTCGGATTAGACCTTTGAATATATCATCGGCATGTATAAAACGAATATGACAAGGACGTATCCAGTACTTGTGGATATTAAATACTAACCATTGGACCTTTAGCTTCTGCCAGACTATTGCTCCGATTATGAACTTGGGACTAAAAACCTGTGTTGGCATTAAAATCCGCTATAAAGAACTGCATGTCATATTTTTTTAGATTGGTCAAAAACCTAATTAAAGGAATCATTCTCCATATCTTCTTTATATTCAGTTGGACCTAAACCTTGATAATTGTGCTATTAATCCAAAGAATTCTTATTACGTCATTCTTTTTAAAAATGAGGTGAAATTCAAATCTCATTTTCAGACTGTTTACTAAGCATTAATCTAGTAACTTTTGTTCCATTTGTTGGTGTTTCTTCTGATGTAAAACAGTGTTTCTCTTTAGGTTCTCTAAAGAGCTCTTTCGTAATCCTCTGACCACCTTTCCTTCTTCCTGGCTGTTAAAGAATATTAGTACCTTTTTTCTTCAATCATTACCGTTAAGACGGCCCCTGCCCGATCCAATATGGAGATCGTAGAACAAAGACAAATTTTCTGATTCTAGTTTTAGACCTCATAGGTGTTACTCACCTCACTATAGCACTCATTGCATGAATATTATTGTCCCTATGAAGCAGATATCAAAACTGCGCAGCCGTATTTACGATCCCCTCAACCATTCTGACCCCTAAGTAAAATATATGAATATATGAAGAGCTTGACTCGATTATTAGCAGTCCAATTTTTCATCATAAATTATTTTTCAGACACACTTTTTAAATTTTCATATTCCTACATTAAATATTAAATTATATTTATCTCTTGAATTTTCATTTAATTTATCAGATTAAACTCTTTGATTCCTTTTTTGGGGAAAAAAAGGAAATATTTATGATAATATTACCATAAACAATTATTAAAAAAAATTACATGGAAGATTCTCTTTTGAACTGCTATAAACATAAATCATTAATATTTCAAACCAATTTGATCAAAATTCAAGACTAGGGATTGCAAACATTCCTTGCTTGGAAAACACTACTTAAACACATTAAAAAACAAATTACGTATATAAAAAATAGAATGATAATTTTCAGACCTAATTTTACATACAGAGCTTTGGGGTTTCACCAAACTACGAAATTTTAAATGTATTCAAGACTTAAAAATATAAATCCTTCATTAAAGTATCACACTTTGTATATGTGTGATAGTTGCCTACGGTTACCATTCGATATCTACTAATTTCTTATTTTCCATCTCTACCCTCGGTGACAGACATCTACAGTAAAATGAATTTGGCTGTGATATTTCCTAATTTAGAACTGACATAGGAAATTTCTAACAGGCTGTTTTCCCAAGGGCATTTTTATACATTGGTGAGCAGACAACAAATATGTATATATAAGTATTATTATAAATACAATTGTAAATCTTTGGATATTATAATAAGTCAAACGCCTGTTAAAAGATACCCTTCTATAACGGAATACTCTCTTAACCGAATATTTTAGTAAATAGTAAAGGAGTAAAATCATTAAATATAAAAAACAAAAACTCAAGATTCCAGAATTGACAGTACTTAGAGACAAGCCAGCATTCAATGTGTGAAAAAATTAATTTAAACCTCTTCCTAAACAATTGAGGATTCACTTTTCAAGGAAAATAAAATAAAAAACTGTTTGTCTTGATTTTATATTTGACGTATGACTTAGATTGTACCATAGACTGGGGTTACGACAGAACTACTAGCTTTTGGACTGTCTGTAGGTTGACCTTGACCTTGACCTAGAAAGTAACCCCAATCTACGATACTATCTATGTGATATGTCTAGATAAAAACAAAATTAACATTTGTTTTGTTAGATGTGCCAATATTGAGGTAAAGCAGCTATGAGTAAAATCAAAAAATGGTGTAGCGTTGTTATAAAGCTAATTGTATACTATATATTTTCTTTTAAATTGTAAAAAAAAAAAAAGAAATTTTTTTTTTTTTAGACTTAATTGAAAATATAGACTTAGTTCTATTATTTAATTTTGAGCTTTTTTTTTATTATATTAACTTCTGTTATATAGAAAAAATCATCTTCCCCTTGAATATCCGTTTTATAACGTTAAAACTATTGCTGCCGGTAACCTTTGTAGTATTCGGCGCCTGACGAACTAATGGAGTGCGCGCGATTAATCTCTATCCTAGTTGGAGACTGGCCCTGAAGTAGATGCATTATTAAAGTCAGCCACCGCGAGGAGCTTACATTATTAATGCCGTGTAAGCCGGTCGGTGGGTTTGTTCCCGTTAGCCTTATACGAGTAATTAATTTTGAGCACCTTCGTTTAACGTCAAAAATTAAAGAGAGCACTGTTGTATGGGGGCTTTACATTATTTTACATCAACCTCCTCTTTTCTGTAAAAGTTACAACAAATATTTAACTTACTTTATTTTGGTTATTCAGGCTATGATAGGAAGTTTCATTACCTTAATGATTAACAGTAAATTTATTTTAAAAAATCACAAAAAAAAAAAGAAAAAAAATTTCTTATTAAATTGGACCATAGAAGAGGTATGTTGAAGATAAGTATATTATCGCTATATCAATATATGAGTACCTTGAATAAAAAGTAATTGATTATTGACATTCAATGGAATTTCCCACCGACGTGACGACAGATTCTTAAAACTAGTAAATTATTGTAGATCGAGGTTAGCATCAGCTTCCTTGACGGCTTTTTGAGGTAAATGGTTTAATAGCTTCGATAATAATTTTAGTCATAAAAGACAATACATTTTCACCATTAATTTCGTTGTTGTTGATAACTTTAGACTGTTTTCACTCAGGTTGTTTTGTTATTGCACAAATAACATTTGAGTATGAAAAGGTTGAAGCAATTCTGGTAGCTGTTCTGTTTGAATTATTCTCTGCTGTAGGAGTACACTCAGGAAGTGAGATTAATTTATTTTTTAATAGTTT
Source organism: Halyomorpha halys (assembly GCF_000696795.3). Classification (NCBI taxonomy): domain Eukaryota; kingdom Metazoa; phylum Arthropoda; class Insecta; order Hemiptera; family Pentatomidae; genus Halyomorpha; species Halyomorpha halys. The sequence goes on along the minus strand of NW_027116659.1, from coordinate 2,107,917 downwards.
GGTTATATTTGCATTCCTTGTAGTTAGCCGCATGGGAAAGTTCACAGTTTACACAAAATAGCTTATTTGTAAATTTTAACCGACATTTTCAGAAATGGTGGCATTTCTATTGTAATTAACGCACCTTGACTCATAATGACAATAATTTTTTTGTGTGTCCATGTCTCTGGAAGTTTGTACACATTGAGATATCACTATTTCTAAGATTAGGTTCTACTGTAATTATTACGGAAAATAAATTTTTCAAAAATATCTTTAGCATTTTCATTATTTTTAATACATTTTGAATGGAGAAGAGAATGTATTTTTTTTTATTCAACAACCGGGTTGTTCAACTTGTTTTTGAAGTCGTAGACGTCCTAGCCTTATTTTCACTCCGTTAAAATATTGGAAAACTTCCTAATTGCAATATTCAAAAATTTATCTGTAGAAAATGTGTGATATTCTATTTTATTTTTCTTTATTGTAGTACTTAGTCGTTGTTATGCAGTCATATAGATTTAAGAATAAAATGTTTGTTTTATTGGCGGTTAACTGGGTTATAAAGTGTCCGGTACATAATGCAAGTGGTTTTGTAGAAGTTTATAATTAGTAGTGGTGTGTAAGAATATAGGCATTATTTTTATGGAATGAGGTCTTCATTGGGGTTATTGAATGAATGGAAGAAATCTGTTTATTTATAATTGTATAAAATATACAAAAAAAATGGATGAAACATTTAGACAATGGAAAAATATCCGTCTGCCGTTATTCTTTTTCCACACACACACACACATATATGTATTTATATAGTACATTAAATGTTCTACTGTTTTTTTCTTGAAAATCAATGATCAAATGTAATATATTTTGTATATTGTATTTTTGTATTTATATACAACTATGTTAATTAAATTAATGAACAATCAGGTTATTATTATTGCTACTATTTGCTATAGTTGTTGTATGTTTTTCAGATGAAAAGTTAATTTCAGATAGTCGATCTTGCATATTTCCCACCTTCAATGTTGTAGGAGGAATTTCCTGATAGTATTTTCCCATTTCTTCAACTGATCATAGATACCATGGTGAATCATTAGCTTTGATTCCTTTTCTTCGAATTGGATTCGTCCATACGTTATTCTGCATCTGGTTATCATCAGAAAAGTGTTGTGGGTTTTGGTATAAACCGGGTTAATCCCTCAATTTACCGCCTAATTGCATTGATTATAAAATTAAACAAAACTAAAAAAAAGTAATGGGAACAGATCTTATAAATTAACACATGAGAAAAGAGAAAAAATGGCAGCCTTCACATATCGAAGAGACGGATAATTTACTCCTCAGCTGTCTTGTGGCAGAAACGACTCCTCCGCGTTCTGTGTAGCTAGACTAAGAATTCGCTCCATGATTTACCTTCCTGAGAAACAGAAGACCTCCTACAGAAATCCCAGGTCTAGACTATACTGAGCAGGATATAACATGTAAAACTTAAATAATAATATTACATTTGCAGTCTGATTCAAAAATATTTTAAAGGCACTTAATGATTGAAAGAATATTAAGAATTTCAGAATATATTTTGAATAATATACTGAAATAGTAATTAATGGTTTACGTAAAGAATCTACAGTAAATATTTATAAAAATAATTGCTACAATTAATTATTTATAACATTTGTTTAAGGTTTAATGTATAATCATAATAATTGGTAACATTAGTAAATATGGTGAATAGTTTGTTTTATATCATTCTGCAAATATTAACAAAAGGTTTCATTGTTTACGTTGATTTGTTTGCATACAATGTTATATTTTCTTCTCATTATTCCAGTTCTGTTTCAAGGAACAATATATTTATAAGGTAAATAAATTTTAATTATCGTGCCCAATGTAAACGAAGAAAGCTGTTATATTAATTAAAATGCCCCCTAAAGTAAAAATATATATTTTAAAGTAAATAATTAATAAATTAACTCACTATCCCTAGGGGTCAGTACATCAAGACGAACGAGTTATAATAGCATAATAAAAGTTCGTTATTTTATAACCGCAAATTTTGATTTATCCTTAGTTATATATTTATCGTTGATACTTGGCTACGCTCAGCGGAGAAGTGGGTGAGTTAAAGGTAAATATAACAAATAAATATAATCGAAAAAGGGAAAAATAAAGACAAAACAATAAAGAATAAATTACTCCTTAGGCGCCACGTTATTTTTTTTTTAAAATAACAAAGATCCCGAAGCATTATGCCCACAATATAACTAATATATAAGAAAAAAAAAATAATTTTTACCAATTAATAAAACAATTAAAACTTATAGGTTTACTTAACCTTAACTTAAATGCTTAACTTTAATAACTATATTTACATCATTATTCTCTTATCCAGAACATGCTGAAGAAACGTCACAGCACTATATCCCCACTTCCAGTGTTAATGACCGTCCATTGAAGTAGAACACCATAATTTTGAAAAAAACAAAATACATACGATGACATTTCTCATATGGTGCTATTTCGGTTCAAACAGTAATGACAGAGGGCCTTTAAACTATTACCACTTCACATTGAACAATCGTAACGTGTTCCAAAATCAAACTGTCACCTTCACAAAAAAACAAAACCCACTCGTCTGAACATATCGCTCGTGTTTTATTTTTCCCATGACAACCGTAACACCTCTTCTCAACACAGATCTAGCCAGTGTTTTTATTTCACCATGGCAACCGTAACAATTTATTAGAGATTATAATTAAAATAAATATTATTAAATACACAATGGAGGAGAGAATGTTAATGCATATATATTCTTGGTTTCAAACAAACATACCTTCTGTAATTTATAGTAGGGTATTAATTTTTTCTTTCAAATAATTGCATCCAAAGTTTTACTAAATTACCTGTCCTCTAAGGAAAGATTTATAAAAAGTAGAATAGCTAGGTTATGAAATACAATATTTATAAAGGGATCGTGGTAGCGAATGGGTTTCGTGATATAGTCCTAGCCAATAGGATCATCTGTCGGCCAAACACCACCAGCAATATCCGGCTTCAAAACAAACTCTCTCTTACAGAAATGACAAGGGACTTCTCTCTACAGCAATTAGAAGTTAAAAAAAAAATACAAGAAAAAGGATACTGTCACTGTATACATCAAGGCCTCATTTGTATTTTGTGTAGATACGGCCTCTGGATGTATTGAACTTTCCCCTGGTGTTTGTGTAACTGTATATGGAAATGTACCGCACTCTGCTTGATATTTGACTTGCTGAATTCCCAATATAATTCGTTTTAGCATTCATGTTGGAATGCCGATTCAATTGTACATTTTCACTACCTTTATAAAAAATAGAATTAAAGGTTCTATCTTTTAGGAAAACAAATTTAATTATTTTTTTTGACTCAGCAGATTTAGGTATTTATTCTATATCAGTTAAATCTAAAAACTAGTATACACTTACACATCACTTATGGTTTTCGTACTCTTTATAAAATAATAATAATGATGATTAATACTTACGCCATCCAATTTTACATTTAATTAATTAATTAATATAGAAGTTAAAAATAATAGCATAAAATGTTATAAATAAATACAATAATAAAAAATACGAATGAGTTGCAAAGTTTACTTACAAATAAAATAATAAATACAACAGATATAGTCCAACTAGAAAAGAAATAAAAATGAAGAAGTAATAAGGAAAGATATATAGTATAATTACGGTGATATGAAAAATAATAAAAATAAAATTAGTTAGAGAAATACAAATTATAAATGAAAATGCTTATCACTACTATTTTGAAAATACTCTTCCTCGAAAATAAGTCATCTTGAGAAATGTTTCATACCTACTATCAGGAAATATTAAATGTAAAGACATCTCTTAGTACTAAAATTAAATCTGTAACACCATAAACTATGAAGGATGAGGGGTGCGGTAATTTGTGAGGAAGTACTGTTACTATACCGACGGTTGTGCAAGGTGATTTGGTCAGAATCACGTTCGACCGCCAACTAAGGGCACATACTTTATAAGGCTGGATAGAACCCGATGGGTTCTTGAGCCCGCAGGGGTGATTTATTTTAGTACTAATGAGACTAAAAAATTACTTTAAGGCAGTTTAGTTAAATTTAGTTTACGATAATGTCATTGCTGTAATGATAGGAATACTTATTATAGATTGGAAAATTTATATAAAATGTTATTTTCACGATATTTTCTAAAATAAAGTCACAAACTGATGATCCTTCCACTTTTGAAAACCAATTATTTAGTTTTTTAAATACTTATTTTTTTTTGGAAAAATGGTAACTTTAGTTCTATTCTATTGTGCCTCAAATAATCTCTACTTTTGAATATGCATCCATAAAACCTTTTTTTTATCCGGAAATTTTAGGTTATTTCCCGAATAAAATTAGATTCCGGGTATATCCCACTATTAATTTCAAACCATATCCAAATAATAGATAAATTTTTTTTTTCTTGTGTGGATGTTTCGATACTTAAGACTGTTACTTTACTTTCTCAGTTCATTTTTAATTAACTTCGTTCATTTTTATATAATTACCTATATGCCATTTTCTTCTCATTGCTTTGTGTATACTGTATTGTAACTTAATTAAATAATAAGAAAAACTAAAATGTTCTGAACACCACCTGCGCCTGAACTAATTTAAATATTTGAAAAATATACATCAATTACAGCCATTTCTATCTACTAGTAGGTAACTTATACAAAAGGGGGTAATAATAACAATAATCTTTTTTTTATTCAGGGATTGGCCCTTAGAATAATACACCTGCATCAAAAATATGCTTTAGAGCCTTAGGGTAAAATACAAAATAAAAATGAAATTATAAAACGTCATAAAATATTAAATTTGGAAAGATAAAAATGAACAGGAATAATTAATAGAATATATAAAATAAGAACAGAATAAATTAAATTATACCATATGCCTTATCATAAAAAATATGATGACTAATTCTTCTGATAATAAATAAAAAGAAAAAACAATGATAAAAAATCAAATACAAATAAACTAAAAATAATAAATGAAAAAGTACAATTTCTCCTAATATACATATTTACAAGTATGAACGAAAATCTGAAACATTAAATATAGAAAATATATAAACCTTATTTGAAACATTCAATTGTTATTCTTCTGAAATTGGATGGACAGAAGGTAGTAGAAGATACGTGCTTTGAAGACCGGAAGGGTATTAGAACTATGAATAAGGGAGGTAATAGAATTCCTTAGGGAAGAGGAACGGGTGAAGCTTCTGGAAGTTTCTGCTTAGCAACTAATAGTTCAGAAGGTAGGAAGGAAAGGTAAATTTGGAAGTCATCAGCGTACAAATGGTATTGATAATGTTGGTTAAGGATGGGAAGGTCAATTATGTAGATAACAAAAAGGGAGAAGGATAGGGATGAACCCTGAGGGACATCATAGGTGAGGGGAATCATTGATTATCCACGAATTATTGATGGAGATTTATCAGTAACTACTACTTACTGGGAACGATCGGAAAGGAAAGATTGAAACAAGCGAAAAGCACTGTTGGATAGAGGAAGATTTCGTAGTTTGGTAAGAAGGATGTTGTGGTCCACCGTGTCAAATGCTTTCGAGAAATTTAGGAAGATGAGGAAAGTTAGGTTTTGGTGTTCTATGGCAGTCTGGAGTGGATTATATTAAGGAGAGCGAATTGTGTTGAATAGCCAGGTTGAAAGCCGGATTGGTGGGAATTGAAGAGGGAGTGTTCTTCTAGGAAGTTTGAGTGCTGGTTGGAGTTGGAGCAAGGCGTTCTAGCGGATTTGAAAGATTAGTGAGGAGAGAAATAGGGCGGAAGTCATTAGGTGAAGAAGAATTTGGGATTTTTTTTTATTGGTCGATCCAAAGCGGGTTTCCAATGAGAAACAAATGTGGCATTTTGCAAGGGAAAATTGTATATATGATAAAGTACGGGAATAAGGACTGGGAGACAGGATTTGATCAACTTAACAGGAATGTTGTCCGGTCCATGATTGTTGGTATGGGATCTTAGAAGAGGAAAGTTGTTTAAAAATGCCTTCTCATAGAAAAAGGGTTTAATTTTTTTTAATTATAGCATTAAAATTCAGGTCCGTTTTTATCATATCAACATGGTATGATCGAGTTCTTTTACTTAAAAACACCATTAAAATGGTATGTGTTCTATCTATCTAAGTCATAGTTTTCTTGCAGTATACTTTAATCATATAGTTCGCATAGTTACTATTATTATCTTTTATCTCCTGATGTGGATAAATCAGTATAGAAAATATAATTGAGTCATGGGAATGGAAAAGGCTGTAAGTGCCATAAATTAGAAAAATAAGATGTTGACTGGATAAGGTTAAAGAAACCAGTGCCAATCGACTGGTAACCGCTAGAACTAGCTTAAATGGTAACAACTAATTGTGAACCACGTAGAGAGCTCGTTTTTAATTGATGTATTTATTAAATAAATCGATTTTTTTTCTTGTATTTACTCGAAGTTTGAGTCTATTTTTAATTACATTTTATATTTCTAAATTCTGAAATCGTCAGATAAATAGACTAGAGGACTACTGTAAAATATTTATTGTATCACTCGAATATACAAAATCCGGTAAGTGGTATCTTTAGTGAGACGAAATAGAGCAGGCATATTAATGCAACGGAGGTTGGAGTTGAGCCTGAATTGATACACTGGCAATGTTATAGGATGCCAAGCACGTACATAATCTCTCTGCCAAGAGGAGTCTGTGCTTCGGAGTAAGATCTTCACAGTCGGCTTGGCTCTGGCTACCGAAACCAGTAGTTTATCTTTACTACTTTCCATTCGATTAAATGCTAACATAATTTCTTATAAATTGATCTTTAACCTTTTTCTCCAGGAAATTTTAAACAAGTGTTAAGCAATGTTCAAATTCAGAATATTTTAAATAAATCGAAAGTAATTTAATATAAAATTAAACTATCTACTCTAAATTATGATATGTCTATTTTTGGAATTATCTATATAATAAAAATTAAGTAAATATCTATTAAATAATTGAAATAATCAATGATTAATTCTGGTATAACTACTTTTTAGAATCAGAATAGTTTAAGTAATTTATATAATAAATGAAAGGTATTTGTTTACGCGTTTGTGAATAGGTGCATCCAAAGGTCTACCCGGTGAGGGTTAAAAGAGGGAAGGGAATAAATGGAAAGTGTGTGAGGAGTCACAATCAGAGTAAATTAAGAAAATCACAAATCACACACGCAAGCGAGTACCAGAGAGAAGCCACGAAAGTGAGAAAGAAAGTCACATGAAGAGACAAAACAGTTAATATTGGGTATTTTTTTAATTTTTATATTATTACTAGAAAATATATTTTTTATGTTAAAATCGTATTAATAAAAATTCATATTACCCCCATTAAAGTAATACCAAAGTAGAAAATACCAAATTTTTCGACTCGATTTAACAATCGGGTGGAATCTGCGAACGATTAATGTTTCTCCCCTCTTCTCAACATCTAAGATAATTTTAAGTGTGAGAGAAAAAAATTCATAATCTTCCTATAAACTTTGAACTCACCAACGAAATCGGTCACGAGACCTTTCCAATTTTAGTTGATACACGATTTTTGATATTGTATGACCTACTAAAAAGGATACTCCATATACGAGATACGCTATGGAAATTAATTCCTCTGTAATAACACTTGCATTATTTTATTCTAAACTATTAAAACTAGAAACATAAATTTCTTGGTGGCTAGAAAAATATAACTCAAAAATACTGGCGTACAACAAACTACAAACGTTTGATAGATACGTATGGTTTTAACATTTCCTATAATAAAATTCAAAGACTTATTCAAAGCACAGATATGGTCTTTTCTTGTTTTGTTTTTTGTTTAGTTTTTTTAAGATAAGGAAGCAAATCGAGTATCTGGTCAGCAATTATACATTTTAATGCCCTGTTTCATTAGTATGGTAAGCTTTTCTGTTAAAATTATTTTCATTTTTTATACCCATGTCCTCTTTATTTATTATTTGCTAGATATAAGTAAGAGTGTTCGATGTAAGTAATGTTCAAATTCCAAATTAAAAATATAGAAAACGACGATCAGATGCCAAACCTATAAAAGAATTATGATATATATAAAACCAATAATCACAATGAAAGATTGTCAATGAACCAAGACAAAACCAATTATTACCAATAAAATTGCTTATGAATTTTTATTAGAGGTATTATTTCAGCACATTGAAGAGTAAAACTTACTTTCCAAAAACTGGTTTTCACAAAAGAGTACCAAATGGCCATTGATCATTAGGATGGCATTCACCAAGTTAAAAATTTTTTTTCTAATGATGGTGAATTCGGATAGGGCCCTTTCATTTATATAAAGCTAAGTAGCATCACTCCTGCCACTCCATCACGTAAGGTGAGGAAGAACTCCATGGCTTAATTATCAATTAGTTTTTATGTTAATTGGCAAAATGGAATAAAAGTTGTAATTATACCTTCTGGCTATTGGGTCGTTTCATATTAGGTTATTTAATAAAATAACTATATGAAATCAAGACGTTTTTATCAAAAATATTATATAACTTTATCAATCATAGAACTTAAAAATTTAGTTTTTGTAAAGGAATTAATCATAAAATGAGTATATGACCTGAGATTTCATTTCTAAAAATTTTACCTTGTTAGAGTTACTTTGAAGTTGTGTGAAGTGTACCTTGTCGCTTCCAATTAACCAAATCAGATCGCCTTTCGACAAGTTTTTGATGCATTATGTCAATAGCAAAGCAGTAAGATATAAATGTGATGCTTTGAACTCTGGGTAAAAAGGAAAAATAAGTTATTACTGCCATTGTTCACCACAAATAAACCAATAATAATTTGGAATGCAAATTTCGTTTTGGCATGTGTCCCAGTCCATCATCGATGTATAAACACTGATCTGAACGCTGCTCGTTGTCAACAAATACAATCTAAATTTTCATAAATTACCCCTGTCTAACAGATCCGCTACCTTGGACTACATCTGGAGAAACGACTAACCTGGAATCCTCACACAAGACTGAAAATACAGAAAACTGCACGTCGATTTCGACTATTACACCACTTACAGGACAAACGGTCTAAACTTCCTATTCATTACAAAAGACTGATCTACATGACTGTAATAAGGCCTATCTGGTCGTACGTAGTTGAGCTTAGCTTTACTAAACCTTCGAATTCCTCTCGTATTCTAACCATTGCAATCCAAAATCCTTAATGCTCCTTATTTTGTCAGAAATAAAATCACACATAAAGACCTTAATGTTCCACATGTAACCGATCTAGCCCGAACCATTATAAACTCCCTAGCCACCCGAACCCACTAGTTTCTAACCTTGCTTCCTCTTCCATCCCTAACAATCCTCCGAGGTACCTGAAAAGGAGGTGGCCTCGAGACCTGCTAATGTAAAACGTTATTAGAGTGCTACCAATGGGTAGTTTCTTTACACGCATGTAACACTACAATTTAACTGAAATCAGATTTACTAAATGTAGTATAATGTACAGTTGTAAATAGCAGTAAATAAACATGTTAAAAGAAAAACTTTTCATAAAACATAATTATCCTTTCGAAAAAAGGCTTTTTCCCGATAAGCTTCACTGCTGCCACTCATTAAGTTCATGAGGTACCAATAGAGTTACTTTGAGCTACCTGATTGATTGAGCTCCCTGATTCATTTTACTAATGGTTTTCAAGAATCAAGAAACTTTCCATACACCAGTATCCTTGTATACAGATGTGCTTGAAGTCTAATACCTTTTTTGGTTTGGTAAGTGTTTTATGCCACAGTAAGTCCAAGTTTATCATCGTCAATAGCTGGGGAAGGTCTTCCTCTAGGTTGAAATCCAAATCTGTGTCACTAACAACAAAACATTTTTTCAAAACAGCGGCGAATGGTACCATCATCCTTCTCAGAATGTCGTGGTAATGTTTCTTGCAGTTTGTACTGCCGACAGTCCAAGTTTGAACTCATAAAAAAAATTACTTCATATTTTATGGCATACAAAACAATGTACAATGAATGGAATGATAGTAAATATTATCAAAAAAGAGAAGATTAATAACAGTTCATTATATTCTGTAAATGTAAACGTTGTAAAAAGAAAAGTCCGCTTACCTCATTTTGAATTTATGAAGTAATTAAAACGGACATTTCATATTAAATGACCCAATAATTTAATAAACCAACTGAAGCCTAGTTGGCCACTTGTGGAGGCGCTAAGTGCCTTGGCCTGCCTTCTCGTGACGTGCCAGGCCAGAGCCGAACGAGGTGATAGAGAGGCAGTTGCCAGTAATAAGTCATTGAATTGCAAACCACTTGAGGGCAGTTATGAGCTTTGGAGGCGATTGGTCCGATAAATTGGATGACATCAACAGCCGTTGCTAATTATCCTGAGGAGTCCCCGCTCCTGTCCCCATCAATTAGATTTATAATAACAACAGTTGTGGTAGTTTATCCAATGCTATTGTGAAATTAACGCAGGAACAACAGAAACAGCATTATTGTTTCTGTTATATTTTGATCTGTGTGCGTAACATAGAATATTTCATTCTTCACGATGGATATGAAATTAGTAAGATAATTTTAAACATTTATTTATTTCTATTTACAACTGTACATTATAATACATTTTGTAAATCTGATCTAAGTTAAATTGGAGTGTTACAGGCGTGTAGAGAAACTACCCATTGGTAGCACTCTAAAGACATTTTACATTAGCTTGTCTCATGGCCATCTCCTTTTCAGGCGCCTCGGAGGATTGTCAGGAATGGAAGAGAATGCAAGATTAGAAACTAAGGGGTTTGAATTTTAAACATGATTCATAAATGAGAAATCTGGTCTCAATGATTGTAAAAAAAAAAAAACAAGGTTTTTGTTTTAAACAAGTTATCTAATATTACAATAAGTAAATATATTTGTTATATTAGATGTTTCTATAAATAAATCTTACCCTTCTTAAGGGTTAGCTGAAGAAGTGAGGAACTTTTTTACCTGACTTTCTGTTTCTCAACCTCGTTAGTTGTCATCTTTGTTTCAATCTGACAGGTACTTTCCTCTATGTTTATTTGTTATTTCTATTAATTTTCTTTATATCTCCCTTTAACATATTACTACACTTCACCTATCAGTTTTACCGTTTATACCTACCTCTTTATCCTATTTATAACTAGTTCTTACAAGTATTTTTCTATAATTTATTATCCTAGAACTGTATTTAGAATCCTATCACACCCGGTTGTTTTTATTATTAACTGGTTTCTAGTCCTTAAATTATTATTTCTTTTTTATATACTTTATAAGCAAAACGATTGTTGTAAATATTTTTTATTTTAATGTTCGGTCAATTTTTACAATGTTTGATATGTTTTTGCTATTGTTTGTTTGATTGATGTAGTTTTTTTCATTTTGCACTGACGAATCCCGGCAAAGTGGGGCGAAACATTAGTAAAAAATGAGTAGTTTTTCTACTATTTTGATACCTTTATTAACCACCACCCAGCCTATTATCTTCCTACAATCTACTTCATAAGATCAACTATCTTCTACTAAAATAAATCTTAATAATTCTAGTATTTTTTATATTGGTATATCATTGTTTATTACTGTTTTTAGTTATTTTTAAATAATATAAAATACCATAATTGCGTTATCGTAGAGATAGTATTAAAAAAAATAATAAATCTCTACTATTACAACCCATGAAGTGTTAGGGGTGCAGTACTTTGTAAGGAAGTGCTATTATTCGGCAAAGGTTGTGCAAAAAGTAATTTCTTCTGTGGGTTAGAATCACGGTCAACATTGAGTGTTGTACAAAAAGGTCAGAATCAAGCTTCACCGCGAGATTTTTGCCCAATTAAGGGTGCCCAGTGGTTGGGTGGACTCGGGTTCCCGAACCCACAGAACTGACTACGGTGAAACAAAAAATAATTATCTGCTACAGCCGGATTCGAACCCAGATCTTTGGATTTAGTAGTACAGTACCTTACCAATGCTACCCACTCCCTCTTAGTAGTAAGATATTTTTATAATTTTAAATCTATCATCGAATTTAGATGGAATGTTGAATTTAAGTTCTAATATAAATTCAATTTACTGAATATGACGGACAGCTTTTTTAGATAGATAATACAATTTTCATTTTATTTTTTCCTGAGATTATTAGTTACACTTCAACAGTTTAGACAATATTGAAAAAATACATATTATTTTTGGGAGCGCGGGATCCTCTGAGTATAGCGCTTGGGTACTGACTCCAAGGACTCGAGTTCGAATTAGGGATGGGATATCGAAAGAAAAATAT
>NW_027116659.1:2066378-2094772 GCF_000696795.3 Halyomorpha halys | reverse complement strand
TTTTATGCTTTTTATAATTTTTTTTTTTTTTTAGAAACAGATATTTCGATATTATCGAAGGAGAATATCGATATTCCGATATTATCGGTTACTCGATATCGATATCAAAATATCGGATATCGGAGACAAAATATCGATATTTCGATAATATCGATATCGATATCCCATCCCTAGTTCGAATCCGACAAGGCAGAAAAATGTTTTCTGTTACTCTGTAGCCGTGAGTCAACTCCTGTGGGTTCTTGAAGCTCTCCTGGGGTCCACCCAGCCTCTTAAATTGGGTACCCTTAATTGGATAAAAATCTGGCGGTCGAGCGTGATACTGACCAAATCAACTCCTTACACAACCGTTGGTGTAGTAACAGCACTTCTTTACAAAGTACTGAGCCCCTGACCCTTCATGGGTTGTTGCGGTACAGATTTTTTTTTTTTAATTTAACACATTATATTCAACTCCTAAAAATTGTTCCTCTTTACCAAAACACTATAAATGAATAATGATACATATGAAATTCACAACCCATCACAAAAAAAAAGCTTGTAGTATAAATTGTAAATTCTAATTAAGGCTCTCTGAATCTGGGCTAATCTAGCAATCCATTCACCGGGGCATGGCTCGTAGAGGGATTTACAGTGGAGATAAAAAAAAAGGTCCCCTAAATGAGAAGGAAGAAGGAGAGAGTCCTCCCCGGGATAATACCCGAGGACCGACTCCTGCCTTATTATTGCCTAAAGTAATCCTCTCACACCTGCTACAGAACGGAGCTTCAACACCCTGCACTTACTGCTAGGCCATGATTTATTCAAAGCTTGTATCAAGATTCCACTGCAATCTACAATGGGTCGTTAGAAACTTCCTCCTTTTGCCTTTATATAAACTTTCCCTAAAAAAAAAAAAATATTATAAATAGGAAAAAATATTATTACTAAGAAATACTAAGAGCATTTAGACTTTAAAACCACATACATTTATGTTATTTATTTATACATTAACTAACAATATACTAATCCTAAGATCTTACAATACTTATTAATAGTATTGGACCCATTCAAGGAGAGAGATAGCTCAGTGAGTAAGCAGTCGCCCATTCCTCGTACCCTGGTATGGATCTGGCTTTGGTGGATAATTATTTATTCCGTCTGTGTCTTTCCGTAACTGTGTATCAGTCATGTGTATCCAAGAACCCTCCTGAGGCCCACCCAGCCTCTATGGAGAGGGAACACTGAATTGGAGTAAAGCCTGACAGTTGAGCGTTATTTTGAACTAATCAAGTTTAAAATAAAAATAAATAAACATTTTGGATAAAGTAATGTCCGAATAGAACTGTAAGATTTATTCCTTCGATCTGAGAAAAAATTATAAATTATAATATCGTTCATGTATATGTATACTACGGTAGTATAGATCCCTTTTTTGGCTCTTAGGGGCGATAGATTTTGACGAATGAGGTCAAAAATGAAAGATGATATCTTAGAGAAGTGACCAATGTCGCTTCTTAAATTCGTATCTGAAACTTAAAAAGTCATTAAGAAAGGTAAGAGTTTTCAGAACTCTGGTAGTGGTGAGTCGGTTGACTGGTGAGCTACGAACATTCCAATTAATAATGTTTTTACCAAAAATATTAATCCCATTGTCGTTGTTAAAATCTGAAATGCATGTTTGTTTCACCGATATAGAGAAAATATTACTAATATTTCCAACAAATCTAATGTAATTTGAAAAAGTCAATGGCATTTTCATAGAAAATCCTTGAAAGATATTAGTAATAAATAAGTTCTGGCAATTCCTTATATTATTATAGTACTATCTAAGGCTATTTATTTTGAATAAGTACTTTCTCTTATGTAAATTGTAGAAAGTTGTGCATTCGTCTGGTTCTGTAAATTGAAACACAAATACAAAATTATTTTTACAAATAGAAATGGTTAACTGCAATTTCAATATCAAAATAAACTCGTTAATATATACACTGAGGAAAATATTTCAAAAAATACTCATTGATTAAAAATAAAAGATTGAATTACACGAAAAGTTAATTAAATGAACTAAATTAAAATTTGTCTGTTTATTATTCATTTCCACGGACAGAAACAATTATTACCGATTCATCATGACATACAAAAACAAAAAAAAAGTTTTACGTAAATATGGTTATGTGGAAGATTTTAGGTTCATATTTAATTAAAATGTTAATTTGAATTTTATATCCCATTGCCAGTAGAAGGCATAACACGTAAAAGTAAGGTTATTTATATATTTTGTATAATTTTTACAATTATACATCACTTTTTACAATCATATATTTATTACTTTTTTAACCCGGAAGAGATGTTCCTTTGAGAATTTTACTCATATTGGTAAATAAACGTCAGTTATGCTCTGGCCTCCTCGCAACAGTAAGACTGAGTATTTCTCTCACCAGGACACTCCTAACGTAACACCTTCTTTTTTTCTCATTTGAGCATTTGGCCCACCAGGCCACCTCCTGCGTTTCTTACTTTAAATCATGAGCCGAGCCAAGATCTTAGATCTTTTGCGAAATTTGGAATCTTCAGCCTCTGATGGAAGAGCTACAATTTACAATTTCAATTTCAAATTGCATTGAAAGTAATCGTTAAGATTTTTGTCATTATCACATCTTCTGAAGGGTTAATATATACATTTATTACTTTTCCTATTTGTTATTTTTGTATTTATTTTTAATAAATATTTTGTTATTTTTATTCTTATTTTTAAATATTTATAAATTTTTATAATTATCACTTACATTTTTATGGCTTTTATTTAAATGTTTATTTTTTCATTCATATTTGTTCAGTAATTTTTTTTAGATTTTATTGAAATATAATTGAGCATAACTATATATGATTTCTACGTATATACATTTTCTATATTTCGTATTTTGACTATTTATTATTCTCAGAGAATTAAAAAACAATAAAAATATAGACATAGAAAAAAATAAAGAACTAAAACAATAATAATAATTACTAACTATACCGATGTCATATGAGAATAATAAGTAACAGACCAACTAGACTTAGTATACTGTGTGTAGCAGCCCAATGAAGTTGAGTGGCACTGTTTTTTGAATAAAGCGTTTCTCTTTACGTATATAAAATTTAATATTTTCCTTACATAATGTATTTATAAGAGAATTGTTTATTAAACATGATCATTTTTAAAAGCTTTAAAGTAATGATGTATAAAAAGGTAAAATAACACAATAGTATCACGTCTTTGTAAGATGCTAATTAATTACTAAATAGTTATACATGAAACTAGTAGTTAATTTGTAATACTAATTAATTAACAAAACAACAAATAAATATAATAAATGTTAAATAAGAAATTTTCAGTATTGAAAAAAAAAAATACTTTTTACTAAATCAAGCCGTCTGTCAACTAATTTACAAGCATATATTATATGCTAAAAATTATAAATATAGATAAATCTATGAAGGCTGTTTGTATTATTTTTAATCGTTCAAGCTCAATGGAAAATCATGACGGAACTGTGGTTTTCTGGAAAGTTTACAAGGGTGGTTTTAAATGTTTCCCAATGTAGAGATGACCGAAGCTTTCGAAATGAAATCAGGAGTTTTCTAGGATATTAGCTAGGATGATGCTATCCAATCGGTCATTTATCAGGACGATGCGGAAATATTGCATTATATTTCGTTGCACCGTAACAGTCCGAGGCAATTAGGCAAACGATTTCTAGGCTTTGGCTTCTCCTCTTTATTCAAATCATTAAAAAACCTAACTACAGCATTATTTTAAAAGGAATAAAGTAAATGATTATCTTAATTTTGTATAACTTAAAAAAATATGGGTATATTATTTTACTTTACGGAATAAAAATAAACCATTCATTAATCCATAAATTAATGAATGGTTTCTTGTTCATGAAACTTCATTTAACCATTAGAAATATTGTCCGAATAATATAAAATAATGAAGAATAAAAAAATAAAATCCGAAACGCTTTTAAATATAAATATATTATCGCATATTATTTAATACAAATGTCTATTCGAAGATGGGAATCTCGTGTATTAAACTAATATTACGTGGGTATCATATATAAATACAGTACTGGATGTTTTCGATGTTTTTTACAATTAGTATTTTTTCCTAGTTGTTAATAAATTAATATTTGAAAGTGATCATCATAGATGATCTTGACCAGCCCCTGAGAGCTCGGATTAACCAATTCCCCATACTTATAAGTTATGTTGGTCTAGCCGACCGACCAATAGAACGGCTCCCTAGTTCTGCAACTTGATATGGCCTATACTTAATTAAGGAGAAAAGTGCTAGTCTAAGATTCACTCAAGCATTTTTTTCAATTAAAACTTTTTAATTTTTTTTTATTTATCAGAGAATAACAGGAGGAAGAAGCTGAAGTTAACAACCACTAATCGGAAGGTATACTTCTCCTCTTTTCCTGTTTCCTACTCAGCCCTTTCGCGTCTTTTACAACCACGGGGATGCCACACTCAGCATCACGAAACTTTTAATGCTATTGGAGAGATGTTATCCTCTAAGGAGCGAAGTTACCCACTCCGGCAGTACTTCGTAAGGAAGTGCTTTTTCTTAACTAACGGCTTAGCAAAAGAATTGCCTGTTAAGCGTGATAGGAAAGAAGAAAAAACATAACATTTCCTGAGAATAGCACAATAAAACTTACTTCATCAAGAAATCCGCTTCATCATGTGCCCTTAGTTGGATTAGAGTAAATATTGCTCGAAAATTCATAACTGAAGAAATCAGGTGATGCGTTTTTTCAGGGTGGAAATAAGCTAGGACAAAATTGGAATAATGAAAAAAAAAACTTAGCGAGTAAGTATTTCTCAAGCCACACTTCAAAACAGCGATTATGATGCTCAGAATTGTGTGATTAGTGACTTTAATATTGGAAATAGTTCACTATTTTTGAGTTTATTGCGAGAATGGAATTACACTATATTATATTTCTATAATATACAATCCTTATCCTCATACTTCTTCTTTAAATACCACATTAGAATATATTTATTTGTATTTGTTCTTGAAAATCAATCTATTATTTTCTTTATTAAAAGGTTATGCTAAGTATTCTCATTTTTCTCCTTTATGTTATTCTAAAACATTGCTTCGAATAGCAGGGTGTCCCTGGCGAATTACATTTTTACAATTATTATCAATTTAAAAGTAGAATCCGTTTATATAAAATAGCAACACTTATTTCTGGCTATTTAACCACAGAAATAAATACATTATTTAGTCATATTCGCTGTATTATAAATAATGAAATCAATACCACTCATGGCATGTAGTGTTACTTTTTATTTATTTTAATATGATTATTATATATTTTTTTTTTTATGAATCTATTCAGTATTACGGTTACCTTCTAAAAATATTATACGTGTCTGGCATCTGGGACCGCCGTTCCTATCTCACTCAAAAATTATTCAAAGTAATGCTTATTTATCCTTCTTTCCTCATTCTACAAATGTACCCCAGGGTGGTATCCTTGGTTCTATTATTTACACAATATACAGCTGACATCCCAATACTGTCCTCACTACGTATGCCGGTGGCATATGTGTGATATTAGGAAATAATGAACCATCCATTGTATTCCAAATCCTTCAATCTAAATTTACTTTTTGTATATCTTTTTTTAATATAGTTGTAAACATCTACGAATAAAAAAAAAATTATAATATATATGAAGTAGCTTTGATATTTTTTTTTAAATAAACATACTATCATTTAATTTTCCTATATATTAAACCACTTAAAGCTCGACGAAGGTTCGGCGAATGTTTTTTAGCCACGGCAAAAAAGTTTGGGGCCGCTTTTATGAAATATAATCTAAAGTTGATTTAACATTTTTCTTCATAGCCAGTTTCTAATTTTATTGTAATTCTCATTCTGTATTTAATAAAAAATATATATTCTACAATGAAGTATAAATTAGAGCATTGCAAAAGTAAAAAGTGATGAGAGACCTATATAAATATTTATGGGCTATTCTATGGCTACAACAAGAAATATTACCAAGCCATTAGGCCCAGGCCTTCTGATGGGCCAATGGGAATTGTCGGTACGTGAAAGTATCCGTGCGTGTGAGAATAGAATTCCTAAGTATGGATAAGGCTTACAAGTCTTACAAACTGTCTAATAATGGACGTAAGTACCTAAGTTCGTTCGTTTCGTATCTAAGTAAAAATTCAATAGCTTTCCTTCAGTTGAGTTCAAAATTGCATTGATTAATAAATTTTTCATTCATATCTTAGCCCCTTAGCTTTGAAAATGATTAAGTAGTTGGGTTCGACATTTTAGTAGAGATACATTTAAAATTTTTACTGAATCGTACGAGCACAATTCAAATGTTTGCTATTTTAACAAAATAATGCGTTTAATCAACAAAAACAATATTTAATATGTGTATTTATGAAAAAAAAAGTATCTATAAATATGAGTTTTTAAAATATTAGCACTTTTTTTCTCGAATTTCTTTCTAGATTTTATGAAAATAGTTCTAAACTGTGAACCAGGAAATAAAGACAACTTCCGGAAAAAGACGGGTCGCTAAGGGTAGAAAATACGTGTAACATATAATATTAAGGCTGTACCAAAAACACCAACTAACTTAAATTTAACGCCAACGCTAGTCAGCAAGTGCCAATATATTTGTAATACAAAATGGCTTGGGTCAAGAATGTGACAAGTCATAAATCTGAAAATGATTAAAATATTGGGAAATAAACCTACTTGGTTCTTTTATGAATTATTATTTTGTTCCAGTTTTTTTTTTTTTTTTTTACATTATTGCCTGAAATAATTGTAAAAAACTAGTAAATAAGATTTATGGAAGTTTCCGAAAATGTTTTACTAAATAATTTTCACTCAGTCCCACATTCCGTCTTGGAATCCTTCAATTAAATCTGTGAATTGCGACATATGAGCTATCCACGGCCACGGATAGTATTTCCAATTTTTGTAAAATAGTAAAATTATTTAAAATTTTATCAGGTAAAACAATTATGCAAACCACTAAGAACCATCTAAATTTGTATTTCTACAAAGTTTGGACCTATAATGTAATCGTCAGGAATTTTCCGGACACCGTTAGGAAGAATAGTAGGTTTTTTTTTTAACTATTCAGGACAGGGAGTATATATTTATTTTTAGTAAGCCATTAACCGATTAACAATTCATAACATAACCCCATTGATGTAACATGAGCTTCAGAATATTGACCAATATTGTATGAAATTGTTAAAGGTACAACCAGAAAAAGGGATTATACATTGGATACACACTGTTAACGTAAGTTTTAGAATATTTATATAAATCACGATGGACTGCAGAAAGCATAATTCAATGTGAAAGATAAAAAAAAGTACATATAATTAATAAACATTTCTTCAATATATAATATTGTTTTAATATAACAATGAGTAAATAATATATTTTTATTTACATGTATATTTTTTTTAATTATTTATTTACTCAAATCAAGATTTATTTTAAATTTCATACGACATGATAGTTTATTATGTACCTTAAATTGTCATTTCGGTGAGGCAATAACAACATAGGACTCATTTAGGGATGAGTTCTGAGAAGCGTCATTTTCATCCGTTTTGATGATGCCATCGAAGATATATTGATTTCGAAGGCCTGTATCTTATCTGTATCTCTACATCTTCATTACTCAACTTACTGAAAATATATCATAGTTTGTTACTTGTGATACAATGTTTGGGACATGTTTTTGTAATGAATAGGTATTTAGTAAAATGATGCATATAGGGATAGTGAATATTATTATATTATAATAATGAAGTAGTAACATAACTTAGATACAGTTGAGACATTTTGAGTACACTGTCAACTGTATTATAAGGGAATTGAATATTCGCAATGCTATAAAAAAGAGATGGATGAATCTTTGGGAAGAGATAATCAGCCTTAAATAGCATATAAAATCATTAAAACTAAAATTAGATCCCAATTGATGAATTAAATCAACTATGTATGAGATATGACGTAGAATATAATAAAATATAAGTTTTATTTAAATATTATAGAAAGTAAATTTTTACTTCTCATACACTCCCTTGGAACTAACATCGAGTGCCTGGAAACTGTAGTCCTGTAAAAACTGCAGTACAAAAACTGTACAAGTAAAAACCTGTAGGAATGATATCAATGTAAAAGAAGAAAGGTAAAATAAAGATGAAAAAGAAGGAAAAGATTGAAGATATATTATAGATAACTAAACAAAAGGACGTTAGGAAATGTAGAAGCATTTTCTCTCTTTACAAAGCTAAACTCCTTAGGTAAATCCCATCGGCTCATGTTTACCCCGCTTGTTATCCACCTTATATAAATATATGTTTGAGTGTTTTGAACATATAGGGAAAAGATATATAGAAGAAGAAAACAAATAAACCTGGGTATATCAAAACGTTTTAAATTTTTATTTTTCTCATGAATTAAACAGAAAAATGTAAGAAAAATGATTTACGTGCCACTTCAAATTCAAATGATTTTTATAAAAAAAAAAATCCTGTTTAATTGATTCTTTACAGGTTGCAGTAAGTACGTGTTAATAACTTCCATTTACTAATATTTGATTTACATTACCCAATCTTTGAATTTTTTTTTATCTTTTAATTAAGTGTTTCCAACAATATGTATAACATTATTGAAATATGCCAAAGGAGAAATATTTGACGGTTTCCGATTATGGATAGAAAAAAAATTAATGATCACAATGTAATTATAATTAATTTTTTAATAATAATTAATTGTTCTTATTAAGCCATATTAAAATATATTAATTTCAATACATGATTTTATCATCTGTGTAATCATATTTCCAGTTAAATATAATTGTGAAACGGTTGAAAAATATTTTAATTAAATCTTATGCAACAGAACGAAATTTTAGAAAATTGTAGCTTGTAAATTCATTTACGGTACTAAGTAAATGTGAGACTAAGTGCCATCAAACAGTAGAATGTGGTCTGTGGTTTTCCTTCGGTTTTGAAGTACCCAAAAACTACAATTTTTCTCTGTGCAATCAGATATTCAGAGTAAATAAAGTCAAAATCATACATGGTGAAGATATTTAAAGTAAACGATTGAAGCGAATTTCAATTAAGATAGGCTTTATAGCGTAATGTTATAGAGCTCGATCAATTAGTATGTTAGTATATACAAACATCATAATATAACATTTACACAATTATCTATTACTGGTTACAGCTAGAAATTCGGTTCATATCACTTACACTAAACAAAGATTTCAGTTGGTGTTTATAAAGATATATGCAAACATTTGACCGATGCTTACCGAATCCACTCAAACTATCTTCCTCCTTTCCTAAAAATAAATCATAAGTTAAATAAGAGCCTAATATCAATAATTATGTAAACATAGCAGTTGAAACTAAGTGTTGACCACCCCTCCTTCAAAAAATATGATTATTTCGAGTAATGTGGTCCTCTTATCGTGTCTTTAATTGACCATTGTAGATTATTAAAAATATTTTAAATACTTTTTTTATGCGCAGAAAAAGTTCCAGTATATCTAAACATTTTCTTAATTTAAAATTAAAATATGGAATCAATTTACGTCACAAAATGACAAAAAAAAATGTAGTGAATTTAAGACAGATATAAAATGATTCGTCCAAGATTATATTATTTAAAAAATTAAACTAGTAATGTTGATAATGGTCAAAGCTCTTGCTGTTTTAGCAATATTTACTAAAGGAGTGACAAGATGCAGGATAATCTCCTGATCCTGTACCATGATGCTCTCCCAGATACGGCAGATCATAATGCACTCCCGAAAGGTGAAAAAAATAGACCTGCCAGAGTATATAATTTTTATTTTTATTTTGAACGAAACAATGATCATTGAGTGTACTAAATTCAACAGTATCTTAATTTAATTCATTTTTTACAGGAGACGATTTGATATGTATGAAAGGCACCAGCTGGAATTTTTTAACTTAAAGTAATTTCTTTTGTCGGCATGCCAAAGATATGCAGGGTATGCACCCTCTGGGAATGGTTGACCGTGTAGGAAGAGATAAACAAACAAACAGCCCGTATCTTGACCGTGGCCAGTTTAGACATCTCGGGGAAAGTACAGCGAGTGACAAAGAGAAAAATCCCCCTTAATTGAAAACAAATAAACACCCCTTATCTCACTCGGGGCCTCTCTAAAAACCTTAGGGAAAATACAGTAAGCCGTCAGAAGCCGACTTTCTTCAAAGAAGAAACCTTAAAGATGAAAGGTAGGAAAAAGACCGACTTTCGCCGAAGGTCATCGGACCTTCTCACCCCCTCTGAAAATAGAAGAACCAATCAAAGAACAGAAATCAAAAGAAGGAGGAGTCAGAAGAAGAGGGGAGAAAATAAACAAAAAAGACAGTTGAGGACAGCCGGAGAGTTTTAAACTGCTTCTGCCACTATTGTAGCTGCTCTGAAGAAGGACGGAATCAAGGTTAATCCGTCGAAGACGGATACCATTGTCATGTCCTTCCAGAAGGGCAAGAAAAGCAGGCTACCACAGCAGTTCGTTGTGGATGGTGCGGTTAGGAAACTCTCTAATAACATCCTCTACCTCGGCGTGACTCTTGACAGGCATCTGACCTTCTCTAGTCACGTCAGGGAGAGGCGTAAGCTAGCCCGACAGAAGTCGTATAGACTCTACCACCTGCTCACCTCACAGCAGATCTCGCTCCGCCTCAAGCTGAAGATCTACAAGGCCATCATACGTCCGACACTGCTCTATGACGCACCACTCATGCGGCACCTCTACGAGACCACGTTAACCAAACTGCAGAGCTTCCAGAATTCCCTCCTTCGGCGAATAGCAGAGGAACCACACTCCAAAGGGCCAGGAATAGTGTTATCACAGAGGAGCTCCAATTCCCTTCTGTGCCGGAATTCATAGGGCGTAGGCACATCAAATTCATTGATGGGCTGAAAGCCTGTGCCAATGACGTCCTCGCCGAGGGAAGGACTTACGGCTCTGCAGCCTGAAGTCACCCACAACTCAACACCACCAGGCGGAATCGACCCTCCCCATCCTCTGTTAGCTCCCCGGCTATCAGGCCACTCATGTACAAACCGCCTTCAGCGGACAATGTTTTCCTTTTCATATAATGCCATCAGGCAAAAGAAGATAAAATGTAAATATGTGTATATATAATTTTTCCTAGGTTAAGTAATATATAATTATAATTGATTGAAAATAAATAAATAGGAGGTTAGAAAAAAAAAGAAGTCGAAGAGTTGAGGACAGTTCGGAGAGAGGAGGACAGTCTTGTCGGAAGTCTGACGGAAGGACAGTCTTGTAGAAAGTCTGACGGAAGGACGGTCTGAGACAGTCGAAGACAGTCTGAGAGTTGAGGATAGCTGAGAGTCGAGAACTGTTGGAGAGTTGAGGACAGTCTTGTAGGAAGTCTGACGGAAGAACAGGCTGAGAGAGTCTGGGACAGAAGGGGAGTCTGGGAGTTGGACACAGAGGGAGACAGTCTGAGAGAGAAGGAAGGCACACCTCTGGGGTTTCAACAGCGGCACCCGGGGGGCGAATACGGACGCTCTTCGGCGAAAACCGCCAAGCCGACTGATGTACCGAAACAAGTAAGACCTTTTCTGTTGTAATTTGAATGGCAAGGATAGAATTAATAACTTAAAGTCAGTATAAATATCATAGATCCCAACTGATACTTCTCAATTCATAATCTTACAATTAAAGTATAAGGAAACAAGTCTACCATGCTCTCTCATAATATTATTCTTTGTAATGTATATATAATTGTAAATATACAACATGTAACAAACACTTTACATTATAATTAAGAATCCCTGCATGCCACCTCATATATAATAGCATAGTAAATTGGTGAACACGATACCGTTGGAAAGGAACTCCAATGATTAATTATAAATATTCATATCTAGTATACCATGGCGAGGGGGTCCAGATGGTGTCTAGTGTTTGAATTAAATATAGCGCATACTTTGTCAGCCGGTTCCCATCAGGAACCGATAGGTAATACATAATATAAATATAAATATATAATATAAATACATAATATAAATATATACATACAAATAAATATAAATACATGAATATATGAATGAATTTCAATATAATATCTGTACGGAGAACCCCAAGTCGGGCTTAGAAACCCCGAAGCCTCGTACACGGCAGATTGCTATAATTCAAATTTTAAAAATGTACGAGCGTGATTAAACAAGGTAGTTTAATGATAATTATTTTGAGTGTTTATTGTTTTAACCATCTTTCAATTATTAACAAGAACTACAAGAAAACTGTTAGATGGAAAAATTCATATATAATAATATTGTTATCTTATTTATCACAATATTAATATACATGAGTTTTTCCATGTAACTGTTTTCTTGTAGTTCTTGTTAATAACTTAACGATAAATAGTATAGTGCATAATGTATATGGTAATTTCAATTATGTTTCTAGTGTTTAGAATAAGGTTGTTATATTAATTAAAATTATTTAGATGTAATAATGTTGATGATTTTAGATATTCATTTTAAAATGGAGAGTAATTCCGAAACATCAATCCAATCAAAATCCAATCGCAGGGAGGAGGTAGCTATTGCCAGATGGAGAATAGGTCATACGAATTTAACTCATGCATACCTGATCAATAAGCAACCACCGCCAAAATGTCAATACTGCAACAGTGTACTTACAGTCAGTCACATATTTGAAAAATGTCATTTCTATTACATGAACTTAAGTAGATTGGGAGTGGGACCGAGTGTTTCGGATCCCCTGAATGATGACAAAAAACATGGAAATGGTTTTAATTTTCTTAAAAAGGAATAATCTTCTGAATAAGAACTAAACCCAAAAGTTTGTCATATGTATTAAAAAATCTAAAATTATTAATTATTCAAACTAATTTAGCAATTAAACAAACACCCTTGAGTTTTATTATATTCTTTTTGATAAGATTTTTGTCAACTACTGAAGAGATAGTATATATATTAGGTAGTAAATATTTACATCGGAGTCATATGTTGTTTGCAAGGTAACTAAGATACTGAAATGTAGCGATAGTTGTCTCGAATGGAATAGAGATTATTGATGGGATGAGCAAAGGAAGGAAAAATTAACCTGTTTGCATTAGGATAAGTAATATTTGACAGGATCTGATTATGTTCATAATGAATTTGGAAGCGTTTCATTAAATATCGATCATCAGAAAGTACTGGGAATTAATTCAATTAAAGTTTTGTTGTGATGATTTCCCAATATAAATATCTAACTAAATCGCCTTATTAACATAGTAATGAGTTTATGACTAATGTCATTCTTACCCGTCCCTTCATAATTTCCCTCCTTACCATTCCCTACCCCATCCTAATCGCCAACCCATTCCATTCCACACCTCAGTTAGAAACCTTGAAGTGAGTTTTAATCAACACCTGTCCTGGAATTCTATTCTAATCCCAAATTACCCGAAAATCCATTGCTATCCCTAAACTCTCTCTGTGAGTTCAGAAGCTTAGAGACTCCGTGATTCTATACCCTTAAAACCCGTCATCTCTAGTTACCTTCCGCATATCCCCCCGTTTTCATTACAGTTTCCTCGTTTATGGTAGATTGTTAGGAATGCAAGAGATGAGACTTATAAGATTAATTAATTGTTTTGTTAGATCCATCTCTGGGATCCCTAGACGCTTTAATATCTCCAGCTGGTACGCCGAATTAATGTGGCTTCTATCCTTTTTCCATTGGGAATGCTTTCTTGGTGTGTACCTCTGTCCACTCTTTAAATATGATAATGAAATTAATAATTTTCAAGCTTCAGTTTTTAGCAAATTTGTTTTCTTTTTATATTTCTATTATTATTATTTTAACGTTTTATTATATAGTTACAGTATTTGTTTAATATTCATTTTCATCAAGTAGTATTCGCTGTGTTCTAAGGTTAGGTAAGGGAAAGAACAAAATAACTTGTGATAAGTATGCAACAATGGCGCAGTAGAAGCTAATCTTATAATGAGGTTTAACACGTGCCTAATTCATTTACTACCTAAATATATTTCATTTTGAGTCTTAAAAACATAAATTTCATCTTAAGTTCCACGGGAGCATTGTTTATTATTGATCTCTACGTCAAAATCTTCTAAACCCAATCTGTACCGTCTCCATCCACCGTCAGAGTTTTGAATTTCTTACTTTTTTAAAAATATCTTTTATTAAAACACGAGTAATAATTTAAGAATAGAATTCTGAAATAAGATTGTGTCACTAGTTCCTGGATACATTATCAAATTTCTTTTCTCCTAAGAGCCTCCCTCAAATGGGGTACTATAAATATATTCGATGTGTTATTTACTATTAAATCTGAGAACTCTTATCACTGTTTTCTTAAGGATATTTGTCAAAGAATTTAACAAATTCTACCATCTATCGAATTAGAATTATTCATTTTGTTACTTAAAATGATAAGTAAAGTTTTTTTGTTTTTTTTTAACTTCTAATAAACGACATTTCAAACTTAATAATTAATATGATTCTGTAGGAATGCAGGTTCAATACAGTAAATAATGAATCAATTTAAGCTGTATTAAATCACATTTTTTCGTGATTTTTTTTAAACTTTCTTAATCATAAACTAGTTAACAACCCCTTTATAAGAAGCTAATGTAAATTTGATATAAGTTTTTCAAAAGAAGTCACCCACTCACCGAAAGTTTAAATTGAGGAATAACTAGAGATGGCAGTTGAAGAAACTTTGTCCTCGTGGGTAGAGTTATCATGTGGCACCTGTCTGCAGTCTCAATAATCCTATTACTTTGCCTCTGTTGGTTATTGCAAAAATTTGTTTAATTATTAGTAGTTAAAATTTATATATTTGTTTGTTATTTATTAAAACTGAAATTAAAATATAGGATTTTTAAATAACATGTTGAAATGCCAATGGTGCTTTAAGCGTACTTAGTTATAATCTTACTATATTGCCTTCACTCTGTCAATTAGATTTTCAGAAAAATGTCAATCTGTAGCGACCAAGTGAACCATTTGGAAGAAAAAAAGTTAGCCTTTTTGTTTGATTCACTATTTATGGAGTAATAAGTAACTTCTAATGCATTTAAGTTGAAACTATTGTTCATTGTTCATATCTACCCACAGAGTTACCATTACAAGTTTTGGTTTTCACTATCTGGCGAGGCTTCATTCAGTTTTTATCAACTTTTTGTGTACACGTTACGTTAAACTGGTTTTTTAACCTCTAAAATGGAGGGTTGAATGGAAAAACCTTCAATTGTGAAGAGCAAGTCAGGTGAATATGTTGAAAACTTCTTCAGTCCAAACCAATCACATTTTACAAGGTATGAAGTGATAAACTGCCAGGAAGGTGAGAGAAGGTTACATATGATAGTGGTGAATACAAAATAAATTAATATAATTTTGTTATTAATTAAATATCTGATTAAAAAAGTTACTTATGACTCAACCATACGTGATCGAATTATCAAGGAATGGAACTCATTCCACGCATTATTTGATGAGCTCTTATTTGTTTCATAAAGACTTCATTTCAACATTTTATGCACTGATGAGGAACATGACATACTCAGTTTAAAAATATGTGTATTTTTGTCATAATTATTTAAAGAGAAATTTTAAAGTTACATTTACCGTAGCATTCACCTTTATTAAACAAAACACATCTGCCTGAAAAGATGATGATGTAATATGAAATTGATGAATGAATTATAATCTTCCTTGTTTAAATTATATTAGTTTTTACAATGTCAACGACGTATACCCACATCTTCAGGTTGCTAGAAAAAATTCTCGAAATTAACACATGCTTACAACATTAGCCCTATATCACTTTATTTATTAAAATTTCTACAAACTATTTACCTGATTAACATCTCTATATAATATATAAGTTACTCCTTAGTCACATCAAGCTAATATTAACATATTATTGTCAATAAGTGAAACTTACTGTAATAATCAACTATTGCATTTTATAAAATAAGGAGAATAATTCCCTTCCTGAAGGTTATCTTTAGCTATGATAAAAACTAGATAGAACTATAATAACATTCTCCTACCTTCTATTTCTAGCAACCTGAAGATGGGGGATAACCCCGAATAATTTAAACAAAGGAGATTATTATTCATTCATCAATTTCATATTAGTTTCTAATGAACTCTTCCAGTAGAAGATGTTAATTTAAGATGATGATGTATTATTATTAATTATTGCATTAAACGTTAAGTAGGCATTTCTTATTACTCCCAAACGTTTTTTGTTGTGTTTGTTTTTAATTTCATCATATGTTTAACCATAACAACTCATTACTTATATCTGTTCTTTTTAAAACTATTTCATATAAAAAATAAAACTGTCTTTCTTTTCTGGCTGATTATAGATGATCAATGAATTGCAAAACCTACTCGTTAACAAAATTGTTGATTGATTAATGAAGTTAGATAATATCTAATTTATTTCACTAAATAAATATCCCAAAATCTTGATAATTGTGTCTTGAGCAGTGATATTTGCTTTATAAGAATATTTAGCCTGTTAAAGTAGTTCAGCCTACTACAATACAGTTCACCAAAGAAAATTCAAGCATTGTTTTCGTTCTTGAAAGTGGGTGCTTTGTGGCGATTGCACCAATCTCTGGTAAAACTTAGGTTTTTATGACATAGATTTGTCCAAGAGTATAATAATTTGGTGTTGGACGGAATACTTTTTTTCCAACTCATTCTTTGAAGTTTTGGTTATCACAGCTTAAACTATGAGGTGGCACCGGCGCTTAATCAGTATTATTATGTTTATTTGTTTTTCATTCTGAGGTTTATAGAAAAATTCTAAAAACGCAGGTCAATTATATTCAGTTTTATAATACAAATTTATTTCCCTTTAGACCTCTTCAATAATTTAATTTACGTTTAAACAACTCGAATTTGATATGAAATATTTAGATAAAATACCGACACGCTAGAGATTAAAAAGGAAATATAATATAATTATTCAGTTTCCGCTGATAAAGGCAATTTTGTATAATATGTCCTTTCGTTAAAAATAGGCGGCAAGCGAGTTATTAAAAGCCTGTTTAGGCAATATAATTAAAATATTAATTTCCATAATTCATTTTCATGAATGATTTTATCATAATATTACCTCAGAAAAAAATGTATATTTCAACAATTGGATTTATAGTTATAATTTAAATGAAATGATAAAATCCTAATACACGTAAATATTCTGTGGTCTTAGAGCTTACTATTAGATCAGCATCCATTTCTGAGTAGCTTGTACTAAGTAGACAGTTTCTATTCTGTTCTATAATTAAACTACCTATTGTAAAAGCTAAAATCAACATAAATACAAAGATTTTCTACTGAAAAGTAAGTTGGCTGAAGAGTTTAAGTTTATTATAGCTAGCTTTATCAATTTTTCTTGTAAATTATTTTTTTTAATAGTATGTAAGGAGTTTCTGGTAGATGAGCCTAGTTCTGAAGGTTGTGGGTTCGATTCCCACTTGAGTTGATATTTATTTTGTGGTTGCCCCGATACATAAATCTTGACATTTTTAATCTGTAGCTGTATTGGAGGACTTCAGACAATAAAAGAAAAAAAGAGAATGGTAAGGAGGAATAGGTAAAACCTTATTTGAATAAAAAATGTAAACTGTTGAATGTTGTTTTAAAACTCGCCCTAGCGTTATGTGGATGAGTGTCCTGGATCCATTGAAGACATGCAAATTCAATATGACGATAGAATCTTCTAGAAAATTGGATTCTAAGGCGATTTTGTTAAATGCTTTTTTTTTTTTTTTTTTTTTTTTTTTTTTTTTTTTTTTTTTTATCGTGCAAAATCTTCATAAAACATGAACTGGATATACACTATACACTTTATAACCTCAGGACGCGTTGGATCGCAAAATAGCCCAATATGAATTTATCTCAATATATTTCTTAAGATCAGAATCCGTACAAAATATAAATAATAAAAAAAATACCCCAAATAGTTTTGAGTATCTGTAGTTAGTTACTCTGGAGAAAAACTGGAGAAGTGTAGAGACCTGATAATGCCCACAAAAGATAGATTAAATGGCAGTATTAAGACTCATAAAAAAATAATTCACAATTAATAAAATTATGGATGTTATAGTGGTTGAATCCAAATGCCAGATCAGCTGTAAAGTATATATAACTCAGTCTTTAAGTTGAATTTGTGCGTCTCCTTTCTCCTCCCACTTCCTATTTATTTTTTGTTCGTTAACTGGGTGGGAAATTGTGGTATGTAATGTCCCCATCAAATTAATATAGTATAATAAAAGTCTAATTTAAGGATTTGCATAAATTTACGATTAATTATTTATCCGATTATTAGAAAAATACAAAATATTTAGCATAACTGAAATGTTCTAAATTATTTTCTACAATTACTTATATTTCTAAAACACAATATGTATTGTAATTACGAACAATTTAATTGCTAAAAATACTATATCTTCAATATAGACGTAATATTATTTTTAATTTATTTATTTCCTAAACGATTTATTTAAGAGGTTAATATCACGACATCGCCATCTCATAATCAATAATTTGAATATCATAATGTTCTTAAAGCTAAAATGATCGATTGGCCTGCGCATCACGGAATAGATAGTTTATTGCCCCGAAACTTTTTTAATTTCGGATGTTCAAGTTATTGCTCTAAATTAGCTATAGCAATATCTAAAGTGGTTACGAAAGCCGACAGCAAAACTTTTTTTCCACGAAAATGGGAAATAATTTTACTAATATTGGCGAGTGATGGATAAATGAATTTCCCAACTCGGACGAGCAAAATCGAACAAGCTTTAGTTCCAAATGGGCTCTTCTTCTATCCCTGGCTGGAATAATCAGGAACTCATCAAATCAACCAGCCTAAAAGGACCATTCCAGTTAGAATCCGATTTAACAGAATTTAGAAGTTTCCTTCCCCCTTTTTTGTGTGGTCGATTCGTATTTTAGTTTTCGTTTGAGATTCGAGTTCTCTCTTTAGCAGAAGTATTAGCTATTCAAAGTGTTAAGATTTTCTGTAATTGATGTGTAAAGCTAGCTTAGTACTATCCTGAAATTGAATTTTTAGGTTTCAATTAAGTCAAGCTTCCGAAAAACGTGATGGAAGCAAATAACTCAATATATTTTTGCTCTTTAAAAAAAAAAAAAAAAAAAAGAAGAAGTAAAGTTCTCATCTTTTGCAACACCCCTTAGTGCCATTCGGCTTAAGGACATATCCAGCCTAGAAATCCAGCATTCTTTAAAATTCTAGGGAAATTTTTAGTGGCTAATATCTGACCTAGGAGTCCACAAAGGGACATGACGTGACCTCTGTGCAGGTTGGAGCGTATGACCATAGAAGAAGAAAGTTGTAGGTTCGATTGCCACCTGGAGCAATAATTATATATTTTTAATCTTTCTTGATATTGGTTAATATTGTTTAAATAAATAAAAATTTTTATTCATTTTAATCTCAAAACATTTTTCATTTCTTTATACGTCCGAGGTTTCGGCCAATCCAGCGATCCTCAAGGACAATCTTAATAAAATTTTAAAACGAAATCATTTAAAAAACGATTTTTTACTACGATTTTTTTTGACCGCAACCCTGACCATCTTCTTATATATACATTTAAAAAACAACTTCTTGCAGGCTATTCTCCCCCAGATCATTTATATCAGTTCACAAAATACACTAATTAGTCAAATCTTCGCATTAAATTAAAAACCTTTATCACAGTCAACCTTCTTTGTTAAACTTTATCACAACAAATAGCCTGCATGAAGTTGTTTTTTAAATTATTTGGTTCGCTTGAGTCAGTACTAGAGTTAGGTTTCAGAAGCCTACTACTGCTCTTGGGCATCTCCTTTTACAAACCTTCCATATCTCATCCATAAGGAGGATAAACAGGAGTGGGCTTAGGCTGTCTCCCTGCTTTACTCCCTTATAAAAGTGGAAAGGCCGCTATATCTGATCATTAAGTCTTACAATGCCCTTTGGGTCTTGGTTAACTGATTTGATTACTCTTACCAAATTTCCTGGCACTCTTCTTTTAATTAGTGTGTCCCATATCTTCTGCCTCTGGACTGTGTCAAAAGCCGCCCTCAGATCTAGGAATACCAAAAAGGTTACGAAATAGGACTGCCTTTCACTGGTCCCACGCTTTCTCTACTATTATTCTCAAGGAAAAAATGTGGTCCTGGGTCTGGAAGACGCTTACTCTTCTTAAATGTCTTGTTTCACAATATCCCGCAATCACTGCTCTAATAATCTAGTGTATATTTTGTACACTTCTGAGGAAAGGCATATTGGCCTATAATTACCACATTCGCTTTTATTGAATTGGGATTATGATGTTCTCATTCTCGCATACTCTCATTCGGCAGTAACTTATGGTCCTGAATCTTCTGGAACAGCATTTGAAAACATTTAATAAATTTATTGCCGCTATATTTTATAAATTCCGGAGCTATGCCATCGGGTCATGGAGCTTTTCCTAGCAGGATTTTGTTGACTGCCAACTCCACCTCATCCCATCGTCCATATCTCCAGGATAGGTGTCTACTCTATCTCTCCTTCTTCAGTCTCTGTAGTTATAGTAAAGACGTTCTTCCATATTAAATTTCCTATGTAAGAACTGCCCCCAGATCTCCAGCACTTCCTTATCTTCCCATGAGCTTGCGATGACCATGAGGCCTTATTTATTGTTCTCCACATACTCCACTTGGTGTACTCACAGTTCTTAATTACATTCCAGAGATTATTCTGCGTACTCTGCCCGTTAACTTCTAGGAGGAGACTTTCGAGAAGTGACCGGAATACTTCTTGTTCATTTTCCGTTTTCAGCTTGCTAACATCAATCCGATCATATGATTTTCTGAATCTCTTTCTTGATTTCATTAATTTTGCATCCGCTATAAGTAGTTTGTGGTCTGCACTTAGTTCTGCCCCTCTTATGATAAAGTTCAATCAGTGAAGAACCTTCTTAGATCCCGGCCGATTATAGAATAATCAATGATGCTGTTCCTCATGGTTCTTTCTCCTGTACTCTCAAAGATGATCTTGTGGATCGTTTTATGATTAACCAAGAGATGCATATGAGCATATTATTTTCTGTGGAAAATGCTATGAGTCTTTTTCCTTTACTAGTGAGCACACTTTCACCACCCCACGGACCCATCACTCGGTATGCATTCACATTAGCTTTTCCAGTCTAATTGACTGGAATTGTAGCTGTACAAAGTATATCGGGACAAAAGACGTAACAATACATTAAGATGTCCGTTTATCATTCTGCCTTTGTTCCTAGCATCATCTACTGTCCATTGGAGATCTTCATAGAACTGAACCTTGTCGAATGCTGCTGCGTCTTCTACGGGGGCGTTTACCTGTATAACAGTAGTTTTACAGATTGACAACTCTACATCTATACCAATGATCCTTATGAAATTAGTTGCCAGATTTCTACCCTCCTATACATTTTGCCCCCTATCACAAACGCTACTCCTTCCTTTGCTCTGTCGCTCACACCAATACCAGAGTACACTATATCATACCCATCAGGTAATGTTTGATGTCCACTTCCTCTTTTGCTTACTTCGCATAGCCCTATTATGTCAACTTTGTGCGTTTTAATTTCTTCCACTAGCTCCTTTTCCTTTCCTGTGAGCGATCTTATATTCCAATTGGTAAATCGTAGTTCGGGTACGGGTGATTGGCCCAGTGATGGAGGTCCCTTGCTCAGGGACAACAGGTTGCCGGCCATACTCCCAATATTTAGTCTTCCTAGGAGAGGTGATCCTGGGGTGTGTACTGTATTTGTCCTTAGTATGTGAATATTTTGCTGTTCTATTATGTGTAAGTGCTGTGTACTGAACTCAGGAGATCGGAGGATCGGTAATCCCCACCAGTGGAGCGCAACCTCTAGCCCTTGCGGGGAATAAAAATGTTTTGAGACTAAATTGGATAAAAAAATTTATTTATATAAACAATAGTTATTATTTATATTTCAGGGCTTCAAAAAACTAAATCTCGAAACTCTCACCTTGGTTAGTACGCAGCGGCAACTCTGAATGCTACCAGAGGTTAGTAAAAAGAACCTGGAAGCCAACTTGCCAGACTAGTCAAGACCAAATACTAATTTTAGTCCATACGCCATGATCCATTTAAGAGTATTTAGATTACACCTATTCTGCTTGCACTTTTCTTCCTATACATGTATTATCTGGTACTAGATAGAATTCCCCTTAAGTATAATAAAAACTAAGCCTTTTATTTTGCTGGAAGAGATACTTGGGGGTTGGAAATAAAATTTAAAAAAAATATATAGTAAAACAAAGTATACCAGAAAAAAATTAAATAATTTAATTAATCATCCATTTTAAATATGTATTAACAAAATAAAAATGATAAAATATTTTCCAATTCTTTACAAAAACGCATATGCCAAATAAATTAAAGTTAATACCTTGAGCTTTGAAATAAAAAAAAATATATACACTGTATTTTACAATTTTTATTGTATTAATTTACAAGTAAACCAGAATAACTTATTAAATAAGTAATATTTTATGTATGAGTGAAATAATATAAAAGGAATGGACTGACTTGTTGATCTATTATTATTCAAAGTAAATGACTTCATAGTATATGTGATTGTCTATTAATTATCATATAATTTATAATATACACAATGGGCACAGAAAGAATACTTATGTTTATCAATTAATAAATTTCTTTAAAATTAACAATTCTAATCTCAGTCCTGCTGTACAAAGTATATCGGGACAAAAGACGTAACAACATACTCCATAAAAAAACATGATCAGCTGTCATTTTTTCATTGTTCCGAAAGACAAAGTTTACGTAGAACATTACGTTATTTGCAAATAAAAAGATATATACATTTACAATTAAAATAAAACTACTTTTATAATATGTTTAAGAATTATTATTTGTAATAATTTAATTTAATATATCAATTTTAAAATACAGAAATTAATAAAAAAAATAAATAAAACAAAAATTACAACTTTTTAATGTTGCAACAACAGATTCTGATGACATATCAACACCAGATTCAAGATAAATTTAATTTGAGACTAATTATATTTACTTGCACCGTAACCATGTTTCATTATGAGAGCTAATAGTAGTTTTATTCCATAAACACAAGATTTTAATTACAAAACACACTAATACTCCTCGTTTCATAATGAGAACCTTTATCATTCATATATCATAAGGAGAACCTTTATCACTAATATATCATAATGAGAACCTTTTTCATTAATATATTTTTCTATAATATTTAATTTATATTTAATATTATGGAAGCTAAAATATAAAAAGCATACAAAGCAGCATTGTACAAGTCAATAAAATTATTAAAAAGTACAAACTATAAGACAAAAAACATTATTTTGTACTTAGTCATGAAACATAACCCAGATGGTTTATACCCACCTGAAGGACTTGGCTTTTTACCACGTTAACCCTGCTATGTGCAATGAAGTTGGAAGACAAATAGTAAGGATGGGTAGACCTGTCCAGATAGTCATTTATTTTGGTTTTTGTACCATTTAGTAGACTTCGGGGAAAAAGAAATTCATTTAATATATTTATAAAAACTTGAGGGTTGCACACACCGCTATGAAAAACGCATGGGGGGGAGGGCCGGTATGCGCGATGGAATGCAAACTTTGTGCGGAACGTAATATGATTGAGCGCACACGAGAGCGGTATCGGTAGCGAATATTCTTCGGTTCACATTTGACGTGATTTTCCGCATCCCAACGCGCAAACCAAGAAGTTGATTGAAACAGTGAAAAACATTGAATTTTGTTCGATTTACGCCACGAAAATTACAAAAATTCTCGTGCAAAGGACTGAGTATGGGAACGACATCGGACGGGAGTTACATAGAAATGTTAGGTACCAACATATTTATTATATTTGATACTGTATAGGTATAAAACGAATAGGTAACGTATACGTAAGGTAGTCTTGTACTATAAGCACTGAATGTGCCTCGTACATATATGTGACAAAGTAATGTTTAAGCCTCAAAAATCATTACTTATAACTTTAAATGTCCAGTAGTTGGGCCATGATCAAGGAAAAATTAATGTATATATCTTCTATCACAAACTTATTATCAATTTTAAAAAACATAATTTGTAAATTAACATTCATTAAGCTATAATTTCACTGCCTCACAACAACTTTACAAAATTGCAAGCATTTCTCCCAGTTCTAATAATCAAAATTAACCTATGAAACCAGGAACCAATAATTATCTATTTACTAATCAATTTGTCTATTTTAAGTTATAGTAATTTTTCATTAAAGTATAAGTACTTTTAATTTCTATTTTTTTTAACACTCATATCAATCACTTATCGACCACAATATTATTCAACACTTCTCACAATTATATAATTAAGAATAAAATACTCAGAACTATAAATTATATTATGTACAGAGATTTTATTTATTCTTTGTCCTACTAACATTTTGTAAATGATATTACTAAATATAAAAAATATATATTTAGATAGTGATACTAATTTTAACTACTATTATGTGAAGAGAACACAAAACAGTTTTAATAGATTGTATTAGTATATGGAATACCTATTTTAATGCTGTTAGAACTGGATGTTAAGGGAATGAAGTAATAAACGGGATTTGAAGGTAGGGCAGGTACTGGAGTTAGGGGTGGAAACTGAAATGTAATTTTATAGAAAAGAAAATCTTGTTATGATGGATCTGAAAAAAGCTGCAGTTCGGTAGGCTGTTGTGTATAAGTCTGAAGACGGTCACCTGAGAACTTTGGCGGCGTCGAATCCGCCTGGGATGATGACTTTTTTCATTGCAGTAGTGGTCGTAATAATAGCTTGATACCCCACCACGGTTACATAGGATCCCCAATAAGTTGGTTATCTCTAGATAACCTCTCCGTATGCTAGAAATGAGTAGGAAGGGGGTAAAAAGACAAGAAACCAAACATTCTCAACAATTACTGAAGACCATTAGTTTTTTAATCTTTTTTTTAAACCTTACTACACAAGTGAAATAAAGTATCATGAATTTCTAATAAAAACCAATGCCGCTTCAATTTCTGATACAAAGCGGGAAATGGAGATGCCCCTGGAAATCCCGAAGGCGAATCGACTAGACAATTTAGTAATCGCTATATTACATACTGCTAAAAGATTTGAAAGTACCCAGAAGCTCTTCTTCCTGGTCTCAATTTTGATAGCTTTATTCACAAAAAGATGCCTCCCGCTTCTTTTGGTTCATCTTTTTCTGATATTTTGGACTTGTCAGCCTTAATCGTATATTTCATCAGTCTGATATCTGTCCACGTTTAGAGTCAGAAATGTGTAGAGGTGAATTGTATTAAGTACTAATCTCCTAAGACATTTTTATTTAGTTTCATACCATCTGATACCGGAGAAAGGGAAATATTCTGGATAAGAGTGGACTCTGACGCACAGAGAAGGCTCTTTTTAATGCACATGACCCTTCGCATCCACATGAATATTTGATCATTCCCAAGGCACTATAAAACGACGAGGGACTGTCTCACTTTCCTAAATAAAATATTTGTCATTGTCATTCGGGCTGTACGCTTCGTCTCTTTCACAAGCCTGTCGCATTACCGATTCATGATATTACTTATTTTAAGTGTAGATAAAAGAAATGAATCCACACGCATGGAAATAATTGAGATAATAATTATTGAAAGTAGAGAGGGTGTGAGTGAGTGTATGTGTGTGTGTGAGAGAGAGAGAGAGAGAGAGATAGAGAGAGAGAGAGAGAGAGAGAGAGAGAGAGAGAGATTCCCTCTTTTACCTACACACATATGCTCAACTCAGTTTTGCTTGGCTTGTTCGCAACGGTTATACCGAGCATTTATCTCACCAGTACACTGCTAACGTGACATCTTTTGAGAATTTTGCTAACCTGAACCTATGCCTTGCAGGAGTGCATAGGTATGGGGATTCAATGCTTCATACTGCAATCACACTCTTTTCTATTAACCTGAATCAATTATTTCGGATTCATAAAGTAAATCAGACTGCCCTTTGTTTTCATCTTTCCGTACCAAGAGGACAGACTTTCTTAATTAACAAGTTTTGAGGCCAAACGTACAATATTTTACAACACTCCATTTCACAAGTTTCGGTAGTTATTAAAAGATTTTTTTTTAAATCTTTTAATTCTTAAGGAAGTACTGTTTCTTGACAAACATTTATACTAAGAGAGTGACCTATCAAGGTTTTTTCCAATATTCTATTGAAACCAGATTGATACTCGATTCATAAGGTTCAATGTGCTCAATGGAATTCAGACTCCAGAATTGATCTACGGTTGACGTAAAACAGTAAATAAACAACCTGCCACGGACGAACTCGAACTCTGGCTTATGAATTTGGAGTCGGCAACCAACTAAGTTACCCAACTCCTATTTTTGAAAGGTAATGTTCAGAAAAATATTTAATTTTATTTAATCCAATATAGCTTTCAATAACTGTTTGGGCGAGGGTTTTATTGTGAAAACTAATCTCTTCCTTAG
Organism: Halyomorpha halys; assembly: GCF_000696795.3. Lineage (NCBI taxonomy): Eukaryota > Metazoa > Arthropoda > Insecta > Hemiptera > Pentatomidae > Halyomorpha > Halyomorpha halys. The sequence goes on along the minus strand of NW_027116659.1, from coordinate 2,068,080 downwards.
AGTAAAAAATAAACTAGTTCGAAAAAAAAGTAGAACCTGCAAAATAAAAATTACAAAAACCCAAAATAAGGAAATTATAAAGAAAATATCATACCAATCAATAAACAAATTAATTTATATTAAGTATATACAAATAAAAATGGATTATCCTAATCTTATGACAAAAATAAACGAATCATAAAGTAATAAAATATTTATTTATGTATAACAACTAAAATGATTTATTTGTATAAAAAATAAGTAAAATTTAATATTTTAATGGTTGGAAGGAAACTTAAAATTTGATAAATAGAATCGCTCACAGTAGGTTAAAGTGTTTTCTATACGCGCATATCGAAGGAAAACAAAAGTTTCTTTCGAGATGGCCGCTGTTATGCAAATAATGATGAGCCGTTGAAAATATGATGTGGTTACTGGAAAAACGATGCACCGAACACAAGAATGATTGAAGTGTGGACAAGGTGACTTGTGGGCAAGGAGGGCGCCAGATACCCAGACAGCTCCGATACTTCTTAATGACCAGTCTTCTGTCAGACCTTTATCAGCCTATTTACCCTGCGGTCTGTACTTTTGTTGTATATATATATAATATATGTATATACCACAACAAACCTCCTAATTATCCCTTATTGTACGTAACGAATTCTAAATAAATTTAAAATACAAAATAACTTTGGCTTTAACAATAACAATTTATTTTAAAATAAGATCCTTAGTTATAAAAAGTGAGGAAAATGGTTAGAACTTTGTTTTCGAGGATACTCATAAATGTGTTATTTTCCTATATAGCTCTCCCATCAACACTAACTATATATAATTTGAAAATTCATTAATATAAAGTTAATCCTGAACCCACTATATCGTTCCAAAACATTTTTATTGGATAGCCTTGGAAGTTGAGAATCCCATTGGGCACTATAAAAACAGCAATGATTATAAAACATTCGTTAAGTGAATAATTCAAAAATTGATAGCATTCATGGCTCAATGAGGAACTACAAAAATACTTATACGTAATAAAACTAAAATATCTTCATGGGTATTGTTTTTGTATCTAATTTATAACAGCAATAATAATCTTGACATTATTAAAAAATTCTAATTTATGAATAATTAAATATATGCCATTAAATGAGTATTAATTTACAGTAGGTATTTCAGTCAGTAGGAAAGTTAGTATGTAGCAAAGCATACTTCTATGCTCAAATACTAAAGATTCCTTATCCAACTCTTGTTTACGCAATTTTAGTGACCGCCAAGCATATGTTCACTACCTGAATTTTTATGAAGACTGGAGACCAATTTATTCATGAAACCTAGACTTTACAACTAAACCATATATTTAGTATTCATAGAAAACTACCAGCATTTTGTGAATTTCACCTTTGGATGAAAGATGAAGGTGGTCCTAGTCTAGGGATCTAGGAATCTAAGAGGAAGGATGGGACAGGAGATACATGTGACACCGGACAATGACGTCGATGACATTGATCCAGGACCTCAGACTATGGAAGAATAGATAAGTGAAGAATAGACTGAGTGTGCATACTGGAAATCCCGTACCGATGAAAGGAAAGGAAGGGGGGAGAGGAAGCAGTAAAGGATAAAGGGGGTATTTCTTTAATGATCGGGTAATGGAGCGTGTCATGTTCAGAGAAATTTTATTAGAATACGACCTTTTTTCCCAAATAAATATTAACAA
>NW_027116659.1:2052234-2066328 GCF_000696795.3 Halyomorpha halys | reverse complement strand
AAAAAAAAAAAAAAAAATGATTTCAATCCATTTAAATACAAATGTTCTAATATCTTCGAATACTAAATATATTAACACGAAATACATTTGAACAAGTAGATCGGTTTAAATTTTTAGATTTTAATGTTAACGTATGTTGAGAACGATTGGTGTTATCGCCATAGAAACTTCGGGTTCACTAAGCTTTATTATTATTATTGCAAATTTACGAAGGTTGCCAACCATGAAGACCAACGCATCAAGCTTTAAAAAAAGTTTTTAAGTGGTTTAAAAATAATTCTAAATTGTGTAAAAAAAATGTCCAATAACTAAATAATACAAAAAATAATAATTAAAAACCATAAAGTTTTTTACAATGATTATGGTAAAGATAGGGTTGTTTTAAAATAGGCAATAGTCTGGTCAAAATGTTATATGTTTATATATACATGATATGTTCATAAAGTTTAACCCTGGTCTCTTAATCAGTAATTTAATGAATATTTTTTATACAGGGAACTAAAAATTTTCTATATAAGACTCTCCGGTATCAACGGTGTTTTTCCCATTGTCTATTAACTCCTTGAAACTATTCAAAAGGAAGACCTTTAAGAAGAAACTGCCTGACCGCAGGAATCGAGTCGAACCTCTTCCCTGTCAGGTATTTCTTGATTAGAGAAAATAAAAAGAGATCCCTGAGAGCTAGATGGGCTGTGGCAGTGTAACCACATTGAATTTGGCAAAAACCTCGGTAGTGGCAAGGCACGTGTGAGAGAGCACATTATCATGAGCAGGCAGGACGGACTCGATCCAATTCAGCTAGCAGTAAGACAACGGTCAGAGAGAGAAATACTTTATTTATCTATGCTGCCTACATTAGGTTGCTATCTCACACAACATACTTATCAATCTGTAATCGGACATATATAAATTACACATACATGGTATAATCAGAAAAAAATAGATACAATAATAATAATAAGATATAATTAACAATTTTCCTCCCTATAATCCTATATGTTTCCTTTTATAATCAATTTCGGTCTGTTCAACAAATACAAATGTTTCAATTCATTCCTATTTTTCTTTCTCATTTCTGCTCCTCCAATTTCACCCTATCACAATATATAAAATTGTTTCAAATGATAATTTATAAGACAAAAACAGCTCACAAAGCTTGCACCGAAAATGCACAACATTATGGTTTTCTTAGGCGATACAAGCAGTTAGCTTGCTTGGTTTATATAATATAGTTTTAACAAATTCATAGTTTAAATTAAAAGGCTCTGTTAACCTTCTGCTGCGTCCACACAAGGTCTTTGGCCGGGTTTCGTTATAGTTGTTTTTGGACAAGTAGTGCTACACCAATAATAAGATACATTAAAACTGTACATCTCAAAGTCAATCCAATAGTAATTAAGATGATTTAAAAACTGTCCCTCAGATCGGGCTTGGAAATGTTCTATTTCAAACTTAATCTGTTTTCTACTGCTTTGAAATGTAAAGCGAAAGGTAGACGGGCAGATTTTATTCTATTAAAGTTTTGGATTCAATATATCATGAACCGTGAAACGGAATTTCGAACGTAAAAAATCAAGGAGGTATTACTTTTTTCTTGGTTTATTATAAAGTTTAAATATTGAAAAAAACAACAAAGTATTATTTAAGTGTCAAAGGAAAAATAACTTGAGACGTTACTTAAGATAAGGGAAGAGATACTTGTGATACTCTTCGGTATCGATATTTTTCCCCCGATACTTGTAATACTAGTATCGATTTGGTAGAAGTTGTAGGTATCAGTGGGTATCATTTTTCTTTCTCAGCAACCTATTTGAATATAGACACCGTGATCGGAAGTATGGATATCTCAATTCCGGGAGACCTTATATTTACACTGCTGGAGTTGTTTACGATATATTTTTGTATTGACATTTATTTTAATCAATAAAGAAATTATTATTTGATAAATGAAAGCGCCAAAAATAAAAGTCGTTGAAAACAAAATGGTTTATTTTAAAATAATTCTAAGCTCCAAAGAAACATGAACTTGTATTTTTAGAGATACCATAATGAAAAAAAAATTAACCACCCTGATTTATCAACCTATGATATCAATAATATACTAAATCAAAAATAATGATTTTTCCTCCAGCATCAAGGTGAAATATTGAGATTTTCAGGTCTTAATTATACCCTAGAATAAATACCCAAAGCATAACTTATAGTCATAAGGGGTGGTTCGCCCTTTAGAGAGACACTAAGATACTTTATGTGATACATTTAACGACTAATGCCAACCCTTCTCCATTCCTTCGCTCCCGCCCCCTTTCTAGTGAAAAGGAATCTTTAGGCCTCCAGCCCAAATTACAACTTCGCTTTCCTTAACTAAGCTGAAATCGGATGACTCGTGACTAAAAGGACATTCCTTGCCTAACTGAACTGGATTCTTAAATACTCAATTTTAAAAGTATTAAGGAAATTAGTAACATTATTACTACTTCTGATATCTTCAAATTGAGAATTGTATTTTAAATGATAGTCGTATATTAAAAAAAAATCTCATGATAAAATAAAATTTTACTAAACGGCTCCAGTTTTTGGCTGTCAATTGAGTAATTACAGTAACAGCATTCGATCTGACAGAATAAATTTTAAACTAATTAAATGAAACGAATTTTGGACAGATTTTTTTTTCCTAAAAAAGACTCTTGGCTCTTTGTCACAGTATGGACATCGTGCTGCATGGTAGATCTTTGGGTGCTGGGAAACCTGTTCGCTTTTTTTTTTCAAATATTTTTGAAAATTAAAAAAAAAAATTAAAATGATATTCATAAAACTTGTCTGGCTTTTTTATGGTAACCTTAAGTTTTCTTATATAGTCATAATATATCATTCATACTAGAAAGAAAAAAAAAACAGAAAAAGCTACGATGAAATATAAATTTATTGCAGCGCCTCAGACTGTAAGAGTACGATGCAGTCTTCACTCTTTCCATTTCCTGTCATCCCAGTGAAATAAATTACAAATTTACACTTTGGGTAATATAAAGATGTTACGTGTAGGATAACTATTATTGTATTTTGTATTTAAATGAAAAATAAAAAGGTTTTGAAAATAATAAAAAACGTTCAGGATAACTAACACTTTTTCCATTTTTTTATTTTTTACACTATTATTCCAGTAAAGATCGGCAAAGAGAAAAAAATATTAAAAGATATTAGAATCATGATTTTTTTAATTCGAATAAAAATATTTTGCATGCAATAACTATACTTTATACATCTATATATACTTTATATCCATAATACAAACATTATCTTTATACAATAAAACAATTATATTTCTTAGAACAGGTTCGATTGTTTTTATATTAACTATATTATCCAAGACCTCTGAAGTCAGTCTTTCAAACATCAACAGAAGCAGACAGAACAACTCCCGCCATTAATTCTCTTTCCGCTAATTTTCTCAGATGTTGGCTGATAAAGTTAACGCAGGGTGAATGAGAAAACGTCTCAAGTTGTTCTTTGTTTCACTTAGCCCTTTTCACAAATTACATTCCCTTATCTAAACCTTCATCATTTTGGCTTTCTTGCTTGTTTATTTTCCTTAGCGGATTATAAGGTAAAACTTAAAAGTGGATGATTTCTATGCCAGACTTCGGCGAATGTTTATCTGATGATTGTTCTTTGCAGGTTAAAATTAGACGGTAATCTTACGATCAGTAAAATTATATAGAATTTCATAATATAATATAAAAGTTGTTTACTTGAGGTGAGGCAAAAAAAAAAAAAAAAAAATGATTTCAATCCATTTAAATACAAATGTTCTAATATCTTCGAATACTAAATATATTAACACGAAATACATTTGAACAAGTAGATCGGTTTAAATTTTTAGATTTTAATGTTAACGTATGTTGAGAACGATTGGTGTTATCGCCATAGAAACTTCGGGTTCACTAAGCTTTATTATTATTATTGCAAATTTACGAAGGTTGCCAACCATGAAGACCAACGCATCAAGCTTTAAAAAAAGTTTTTAAGTGGTTTAAAAATAATTCTAAATTGTGTAAAAAAAATGTCCAATAACTAAATAATACAAAAAATAATAATTAAAAACCATAAAGTTTTTTACAATGATTATGGTAAAGATAGGGTTGTTTTAAAATAGGCAATAGTCTGGTCAAAATGTTATATGTTTATATATACATGATATGTTCATAAAGTTTAACCCTGGTCTCTTAATCAGTAATTTAATGAATATTTTTTATACAGGGAACTAAAAATTTTCTATATAAGACTCTCCGGTATCAACGGTGTTTTTCCCATTGTCTATTAACTCCTTGAAACTATTCAAAAGGAAGACCTTTAAGAAGAAACTGCCTGACCGCAGGAATCGAGTCGAACCTCTTCCCTGTCAGGTATTTCTTGATTAGAGAAAATAAAAAGAGATCCCTGAGAGCTAGATGGGCTGTGGCAGTGTAACCACATTGAATTTGGCAAAAACCTCGGTAGTGGCAAGGCACGTGTGAGAGAGCACATTATCATGAGCAGGCAGGACGGACTCGATCCAATTCAGCTAGCAGTAAGACAACGGTCAGAGAGAGAAATACTTTATTTATCTATGCTGCCTACATTAGGTTGCTATCTCACACAACATACTTATCAATCTGTAATCGGACATATATAAATTACACATACATGGTATAATCAGAAAAAAATAGATACAATAATAATAATAAGATATAATTAACAATTTTCCTCCCTATAATCCTATATGTTTCCTTTTATAATCAATTTCGGTCTGTTCAACAAATACAAATGTTTCAATTCATTCCTATTTTTCTTTCTCATTTCTGCTCCTCCAATTTCACCCTATCACAATTTTTCAATTCACCCGATCAACAAATTCGCTCTCCGGAATTCACCCTCCTAGAACCTCTTCAGTGACCCGCTAAACAAATTCAATATTAGACGTTAATGTGAGATCGATGGTCTGATCTGATTCATAGTCACAGCAGTAGATCAGTTTACCAAAAACAAACAAATAGATACATTTTACGAGAATAAGACTAACACATAGATTAAAAGGAATATATAATAAAAAACCGGTTACATGAAACACTTGAATGGATAAATAAGTTTTTAAAAAAAAACAAAAAAATAGTATTAATAAAATAAAATAATTTAATAAAGCAAAAAAAAATAAATAAATAATTTAATTAATAAATACGTTAAAAAGTTCACAGACCCTTAATTTTCATTATTTCAGCTTCATGAAGGCCTTCTAGCATGGTTATCGTTTACTACGTAATCCCGGCCATCTTCGAACCTCTTTTTCCTCATAAAAACCATTTCACGTATCATAGCTTCTGCTTTATAGTATAAAGGATATTTGAGTGCTCGACGGAGGCAACCGTCATGCACTCACATCACTAACGATCTACTCACTTCTGTGTCTCGGAGACAACTGCTGCTTGTGCAGTCTGTTAGCGCATATTCAATATTTCTTCTATTTCGGTGGAATTGTTTCAACTATAATAAGATTTTATATAAAAAGAAAATTGGTGCTGGCGTGGATATATTTTTTTCCTTTGTTCGAACACATTTCCATTGTCACAACATCCGTCTATCACCATAACAATGATAAAGTAAACATCCGAAGTGCGTTTCATGTTTGTGATTTTTACGTTATGGTAAACTGTTGACAGAGTGTATTAAGTCTGTTTTACTGTCCAAGTTTTGTTGGGCCTAAAAGCAGCAGCTTGACTTTAAGTGCTGTAGTCCTCGTTGAATATTGATGAGGCAAATGGGATATAATATTTTTAATATTTAGGGCAAAATGGTTCAGTGAATGGGAATATAAAGTTTAAATTCATTCATTGTGTTCGGAATTAGTTAGCGAATGTCTGCAATGCTTGACGTGTTCTATAGCTATTGGCATAGAAAAGATGAGTTGAAATTGCAATATCTTCTAAAATTCATTTTGATTGCTAAAAATAATTTAATTCGTGGTTCATGTTGTTCGTTATTGAATACACAATTTACTGCAATTAAATGCATATGCATATGTATGCGTGTTTAATATATGGTAAAGATAGGGTTGTTTTAAAATAGGCAATAGTCTGGTCAAAATGTTATATGTTTATATAGAGAGAGATTATACTTATTTTTATGGGTTTTTTCATTCATTTATTTTTTTTTTATTTTAGTATGAATCTAATTTGTTATCACTATTATTTATTGTCCAATAAAATTGTGGCAAAAAGTAATATCCAACAATAAATAAATTCGTTACCAAAAAAAAAGGAGTTGGTGGTTCAAGGAATAATTAGAATATAATATACTAATAATACTGTCGAAAGACGTATGATAGCAGAATAAAAACAAATAAATAAAATATGGAAAGGATAGGACTTTTGGTTGTTTTTGGTCTTCCGTATTCTACCTTTTATGATTTCTACCATATTCCACTAATTCCTACCTCTGTCCATATAATCGTTACATTTTATTTTTTATAAAGTTTTACAACGAGGACGTTTTAGGACCAAAAGGTAGGTTTAAACACTTCAGCAAACATTAAAATTTTAATAAATGTATTGCAGGTGTTTTTTAATGGATCATAAACACGTTCAACAATTTCAAAATAATGAGTGTATTCTAAATAAAGTGTTCTAATTAAATTTATTTTTATTTATTTCTTGCTTAATTTTTTTTAATGCACTAATGATTTCAAATTAAGAGATATAAGTCAAAAGCTGAATTTGAACCGGGACCGGTTCTGCCACAAAATGTAAAACCCTTTGTGTTGGTGCCTGGACAGTCTGGACCAGCACCGCCGTATTTGTTTCTTGCTCAATTATATTGTTCTATTCCATCTTATGATTGTTTTATTAATTAATGTAATTCAGTTTTACTTACAAGCTCCATTTTTTTTCTACGCGTTACGAATTTCAAGCTAAAACTGGTGGACATTTGTATAATAATAAAATTTCATAAGAATATAGTAAACATACAAAAAATATATTTAACTTAGAATATTTTTGAAATATAATGACTGTACATACTTTCAGTTTCTTTTTTAGACACCTTTGTGTGACCCTGATAGATAATGCATGCCCATAACCGTGCCATAACTTATTAAGCTGCTAATACTTTTCGTCCTTCTTACTTTCAAAGGATATCGGCGTTATAATCCATTACACTGAAATTAATGATTTCTAAAAATATAATTAATCAAAATTTCAAAACTTCCATAAAATATTCCATCTAGATCTCAGACTGGATTGATATGAGTGAAGATTAATTTTTTTTTAAATTTATTTAATGTGATTTACAACTGTACAAATAATAAATACAATAAGTAAATATGTTGTATGATTTATTTAAACGTTACATTTCATTTCTATTTAAACGCATTGATGCTACTCGGACCATGAGAATAATACATTGAAGTTAATTGCCTCCAGATACAGCAATAATTCATACTAACGCCTGCCAATAACAATAACATATTCTCAGATAGGCAATGGTCGAGTGTCGTTATGCACTGGCCCTTGCCTCAGCATGTCAACGTGGAGGATATATGCTCCTCATGGCAGGATGCAATTATAGCAGAGTGATGCATCATCTAGTCCAACAGCTGGCTGATGCTGTACTCTCTGATCGTGCACTCTCTGTTATGTCATCATTACACGATAATTACCTTAGCTATTGGTTGCTGATGGTTGTGTAGTCGGATAGAACATGTTACTAATGATTTGCAGCTAGGGGTTAGCAGTGAATTTCTGGATGGATTTACGTTCAGAAAATTATAATTAAATTCTTATAAGGAATAAGCAGAATATTTAATTACACCAAGATAATTCGTATTCATAACAATTACAAATTTTAACTAAGAATATTGAAGTTCATTATCACGGTTTTTTGTATAAAACTAAATAACAAGATGGTCCTTAAATTAAGATAAAAATATTGTTATGTGACTTTGCATCATATTATCAAGACTAAGTAAAAAAAGTAATAAGCTAGTAATCTGTAGTAAGACTTCAGAATAACTATAAATTAATAGATAACTATGTACCAATAAATAGAGTAAATCAAAATAGCATGGAAATGGAAATAAATGAAACAAAAATGTATTACTGGAATAATATTGAAAATAATAAAAACAAAATTAATAAAAAAGATGATAAAAATAAAGGCAGAGGGAAAGCAATAAGGAAAGAATATATCATAAATATAGTGGAATGACAAATTTATTATTAAGATGGAAAAACATGAATGAAATGGATTAATACAGGAAGTGCTGCACATAATACTAAACGAAATAGAGTAAATGTTTGCCGCTAGAAGGGATAGGGAAAACCGGAGTTAAAAATTTAAATAAGTATTAAATTTAATTACTTCCATATATATTTACACCGTTTATTTCTATGCAATTTTCTTTACGTCGTCTACAATGGTATGTAACTTGTTTATTTAGCTTTAATGAAAAACAATGTGGAGCGAAACGCTAGCTTACAAAAAATATCTGTTTTTGTATTCTTTGCACATTCTTTAGACTGGTTATTATTGTTTAATAAAATAAATTGTATCTAATTTTAGTCTCAAAACAATTTATATTACTTATAAGTCCGACGTTTCGGCCAATTCGGCCAACCTTAAGGACAACCTTAATACAATTTTAGAACCACATTTTAAAAACTTTATGCAAACTACTCGGCACAGGTCATTAATTTTAGTCCGCAATTAACCCAATTTTGTCAATTCAACATATTAAATTAAAATTAAAATTAAAACTTTTAATCACATTCAACCTTCACTATTATAATTTATCACAACAATTGTTGTCTTTTTGTGATTTCAAGGACAGGAACAATCCACAAATAAAAAAAAAATTCTTTAAACGTTTTTATCAATGTGTGAGATACAATCCCTCAGTTCTTTCACTCACCAAAATGTAGATGGTTCAAATTCTATTTGGGAAAAGATAAATCGTTTTAACCACTTTAAGTGATAGGAGATTATATAAAGTAGTCAGATTCAGGCAACGATTTCGGAGAGTAGGTAGGTGAAAAAAGGTGTTCCGCCAATTCTCACCCACTTTCCTCAAAATTACGAACTTGTATTGGGTTAAATCGAATGTAGCTATCTAAAATAGTGCCTTTTTTTTATTTTTAAGGATCCACGAACAGCTAGAACTAAATGTTCCAATGGATGTCCAGGGGTTGAACATCTGATAATCCATTTTAATTCTGCTTAATATCTATTTCTTAGCTATATGAAATTTTAAAATAGTTGTTATATAAAAATAATTTATAAACCTATAAATGAAGTGTGTATATCATATAATTTTCACTAACCAATCTTTTTTGTTTAGTGATTTAAATTAAATTAATTTTAATTTAAATTAATCTTCATTCTTATCAATCCAGTCAGATCTAGATGGAATATTTTAGGGAAGTTTCGAAATTTTGAAAAATTACATTTTTAGTGCACTGATCATAAATTTCAAATTTTCATCTCGAATTTTGTTAGAAAATATAAAGAAAAAAATTAAAAATATTTGCATGTTCATAGCGTCATAACTATGCGTTATTCGAATAGCATAAAATATTAATTTTATGATAGATAAAAAATGAGTAAATTACTTTTAATTTAAACTTCAGGATTTAGTACTGGCTGAAAAGAAAAGTAGACAGCATAAGAAATTGAGAATTTTTTTTTTTTAATTCTTCCAAATATGTCTTCTTTGTATAACTCAGTTACTAGCCTACCTTCTACGCCACAACCCCTGATGAAGACCTGAAACTCAGGTCGAAACGTCGGCATGAAATAAATAAATATGGTTTTGTTTATTTATGTTGTTCTTTGCTGACCGCACCCCCCGACAAACTTCTCCAATAAGTAATTTACTCTTCTTTATTTAGTATAACATGAATGAAATTTCTCCGGTTAATTCATGGTTTTCAAGCTGTAAAATAGTAAAAACAAAAAATAATAGTAATCAACACCCTAAAAAATGTAAATGAACAAATTCTCTAAACTTTCTACATTATTCTACGGATATTCTGGTTTCTTTTTGACGAGACACCATTATATGATGAAAGGATGCTCTGGACAAAACTAAATTATAGAGTTCATAAATTTCGAGAATTTAAACTTTTTTTAAAATTAAGTATGAATTTTCTAAAAATTTTATGTAAGAAAATCTAACCTAAATCTTCTAGGATCCAAGCAATCTGAATTTGTGAGGATTTTAATTGTTAATTCAGTAGAGCTACTGTCGATTTATTTTTTTTGTTTCATATGAATTCAAAGGCGTAATTATAATAAACCAGGGTTTTTTATCCACTTTGTCCGAAAATGGTGATTGGTGAGCATTTAAATCATTGGTGAGCATTTAAAAAACTTCAATCTAAACGGTCACTTTGTATTACAGTTGATTTATCTTTTAGTAATAAGGATTACCTTTTTTTTATACATTGACATAACATTTCATCGAAAAGCCTTTGTGTTGGAAATGAAGCTACCTGTATTTTAGAGATACACAAGCCATGGATAGAAATATAATGTTATCAACTATAATTTATTTATATATAATAAGATGGTCAGGGTTGCGGTCAAAAGAGAAACAAAAATAGTTTACAACTATTTATTTTCCGACGTTTCGCCCCACTTTGCAGGGCTTCATCAGGGCTGTTCAAAGGTAAAGGTTGTACAGAACAGTCAACTTCTTATATATCAATTTTCACGGTCAACTATATATACATATATATAATTTATTTAATTTTTAACAGCCATAAGGACGGAGAATAAATGCTATAAAATTTGAATTATTATTGTACTATATAGATTTATAAACCCCACGTTATACCCATAGAATACATGTATAACGCAGGTCTAAATTTATTTATTATCTAACTAAAAGCTAAATTAATTTTCATTCTCACCCAAACCCCCAGTGGAACGTTTTTGAATCGGGTCGAAATTGCAAAATCAAAAAATTGTACTAAACCACTTTTTTTTATAGACACTGAAGAAGGCGTACACATGTTTTCACAAAGGAATTCAAACAAAACATTGCTGGCCATTTATGGGTTAATTTGAATGGATTCCGAGAATCCTGTACGCTATGAATACCGGGAAGGTGAGATTGCAGTGGTGATCGATTTTGAGTTGATATCGCCGAGGCCACAGGTGTTTAATAATCTTTATGAATACTATATTTACCTACCCATGAATATTTATCGAATACTAAGAGGTAGTCTCAGTAGATGTGATAATCCTTGCACTGTATGCTACAGCATGCCTGTACATCACCAACAATTAAGTTTTTTTAAAGATATTTTTAGTCAATTTATTTATTTATTATTTCGAAAATTATTACCAATCATTCAGTTTTGATCATATTACTCGATCGATCTAATGTTAAGGATATATATACTTTTTAAACTAAATTAAAAATGTCTTGATGGATAGTATAGATCATCAGTTAAAGAAATGAGTGGAACATGTTATGTTACAAGCATATGAATATAAGAAAAATTGACTTTAATGATTTTTTAGTCCTTTTTTTAGAGTTTAAAACTCAATTTTTATCTCCTAAAAATTATTGAACTATAAATCTTATAAAAACTAGATAGGGAACGATGCGGAAAGGAGTATTTAAAATGTTATTCCAAATAAAACCTACATTTTTAAATTACATAGCACCTTACAGTGTTTTCAGTTAATATAGATCAATATTGCGACGACTGTCCAACTGAAAGAAACAAAATGGCGGACTGTTCCCCATTTTTTTTCTTTCCAGGCTTACATATTGCTTTTCCTTATATTAAACCGGTAGGAGTGTCCTACATTTTTGTCCCCTAAGAGGTATCCCGTGAGCATTTGGCTCATGGTGGACGATTTGTACTTTTTTAAAAATAATTTGATGGGATAGTGACAAAAATCTTCACAATTGCTTTTAATGATATTTGAAATTAAAATTTTAGCTCTTCCTTTAGGGGCTGAAGAATACGGATTTCGTAAAAGATCTAGAATGTTCTTTTATGCGCTCATAATTTTAAATAAGAAAGGTGAGAAAAAAATATGTCACGTTAGGAGTGTACTGGTGAGATAAATGCTCTTTTAAGTCTTACCTTAGCGAAGAGACCAGAGCAAAATTGAATAGTGGTGGATATAATGTTATGGTAAATTAAAAAAATCCATTAATTAGAATCGAGGGTAACCTCGCTACGGAATAAAATATGAATAATTTTGTAATTTCGGAAGCTTTAATAGCTGAAATATGAGGAAATGTTATTGTTGTTAAATTAATAAGCATTGTGCAATTATAAACTCAATTTTCTCTATTCCTTTCCGTTCAGACTAATATATGAAATACTAAATAAACTAATTAATTTTACCTCAGTGCATAATGTTTAATTACATATTCATTAATAAAAAATTCTTATATTTTTTTTTAAATTAATTATTATCATATTTAATATAATACAATCGTTTTACAGGATTAAACTTGCAAAACATATGTCAAACATTATTTGTGTTAGAAATTAATACTTAAATATCTATTTCTTATATTTCGGATTAGCTAAAGATATCGCGTTTAGTTTCAGATCACGTTTATTGTTTCTTCCCTCTAAACTTTTCCATTACATTTATTTTCACCTTTACATATCTTTGATTTTTTATTAATATTTTAGTAATACTACTTCTTTTTTTTAATGCGCCTTTGATGTTGTAATTGAGTAATACATTTTAACTTCTAGAAATCATAGAATGACTGTGGAAAAATCATTTAAGAAACTTTTTTTTCCAACAAAAAATATAAGTAAATGATATATCATGACTTCAATACTCTGGTTTAATAATTCCCTGAAAAATATCAATGCCGTTGAGTAATGAAAGATCTAATTTTTGCATATATCTTTTTGTATTTCGTGACGACTTCCATAACTCATGAATGACTGTAAACGAGGCCATTGAAAGTAGGATATGTCCAATGCCTAGATCTTACCACGGGCCAGCCGCACGGCCCCCCTCAAAAATGAAAAAAACATTTGTGAAACGACTTATTTCATTTTATTCAGCCATTTTTTTCGGGTCACCGTTCGCCTGTTAGAAGAATTTGGGTCAATTTATTCTGAGCATTCTACATATTAAAAAAAATAAAAATAAATGGATAAATCTCTCTGACAGGCAGATAAATAGGCTGGGCAAAACCGTGGAAGAGGACAGTTAGCTCTTAGGATTCACAAGCGACTTGGGCAATGCTCATTAAGAAGAGGCGGTAATAGGCTAGACGACTCCACCTCTATCTCCTTCCACTTCTTTGAGGCTTTGTGAACGCCCTCCTTTGTATCTCTCTTCCGCAGGCTCTGGTTCCTTACTTCTTCTTTCATCTCATTGATTAGCTGTCGTCCTCTTGTTCTTATCTTAATGCGGTTCAGGAAACCTTTGCACTCTTTTTTCTCTCCTAGAACAGCTCGAATATTTTTTACAATTGATTATATTTTACCTCAATTAAGTAACCCAATTGGTTAGAGAAAAAAAAGTTTTTCTTTAGGGTTTCTTTTCACTGAAGTCCAGAAAGGCAGCATGAAAAGATAATTTAGCTTATCTGTATTCTTACTATACCCTGGCTTATGCCCCTTCTCTAAAAAGGAAGTAAAAAGCTTTGAAAGCTTGCTCAACCTTTCCTCTTCATGAGAAGTAAAGCTCATGTGAGCGTTATTATGTATTCTGTCGGCACGTTCTACCAACTGCGCTTAAAATTCCTCAAACGGAGTACGTTGGTTATCCCCTCTTCGCCACGAGAGATGCAATCAAATTATTCTCAATTAAGCCATCCCCAGATAAGGTCGAATTGAGGGACCTTCTGCATAGTAATCATTATTGGCTTATTTTTTCCCAATATAGATATACACCGTATTCTAATATTTCCTTTAGTGCTGGTTAAAAGTGATGTAAACTGTACTCTTGAGAGGATAATATAAAAAAAGTAAACTATAACATTTGATAAATCGTTATAAAAAAGATTGTATATTGGAATATGCAAAAATCGCTGATATTCTAAAATAGTGCCATATCTTACAATATATAAAT
>NW_027116659.1:2035391-2052174 GCF_000696795.3 Halyomorpha halys | reverse complement strand
ATTTTTAAATTTTATATTTAATATATCCTATAGATTGTGGTTAGTTTGTGACAACCGTATTATCTTTAGAATAGTCTTTAGAAACCCCAGGCCATAATAATATCAGTGGAATACGTTCAAATAAAAAATTAGTTTTGTTCAACTTTTTCTTTGTTGAGATGTGCTATTATTCAAACAAAGCAGCGATATAGTATCATTGAATTTATCTGTGTATTGAACATTGTAGATTAATATATTTAATGAAAAATGTTTACGTAATTTCACTTTTAAAAAAAGAAATAATTGTGACCCACGAACTCGGTCTCTACCAAACAGTTCGGGGTTTTGGCATCACTAATGACTTATTGGGTGGAAAACTTTTTTTAAAAAAAAAACGAGAGAAATGAGTTTGATAAAACGCATAAAGGCTACTCAAAGACTGGTTATTGACTTTTTTTACCTACCTCCTATTATTTATTTTTCAACAAATAATCCAATATGAATTACTTTTTCATGAAATAATCTAAAATATATACAATATCCTTCCTTTGCAAAAGTGGCACTGTAAGGATGTGGGCTAGGTCCGTCAAAGGCCGGGGTACAGAAAACGGGGAGGGACCGCTTAACTAGGATAAGGAGGGGAAGGGAGTTCAGATGACTTCAGGCTGTATGGGTGGAGCCCCCTCCCACAGTGAGGACATAGTCATAAACCTCCCAGTTTATTGACGGACCCCCCCCCCCTATTTATACACATTCTACAGCTGATACGCCACTGGGTCAGCTTTAGATCTGTTAGCTGACATCGTACAGCTAATAACCGGTAAATTTATAAATTTTATTCTTATATAAATAAATATAAAACACTCAGAGGTTAAGATCACAAACACTCCTGACAAAATATTTATGTATATTTAAAAACACAAGATATCCTCTTTTTTCATATATTGTTTTTTTTCCTTTTTTACAGTCATTGTGTATTCAAATGAATACAAATGAAATCAGACAAATATAAACGAATAGTACTTTTTTTATTAATGAATAAAAGTGTAAGGTTCTTTACTTTAATATTATTTTTTGTAGCACTTCAGATTTCTTTGTTTTCAAATATTGTTGCATTAGCTGAGTTATTCTATAGAACATCGGACCTAAATAATACTTTTTGAAAGATGAAAAGGAGTTTTATATAGCCTGTAATCTGTAAGGTTTAGCCAGCACGACTGATGAGTCGTGCAGGTTCAGCGAAATAATTCTGAATAGAAAGGAGATTTTTGGAATACCAAGGTGTTATCACTGGCGTTATTTTTAGCATGAACAAGAATATTATTCTAGAATCCTTGCGCATTATACACCTGCATGTTGAAAGTTTAATTGTTTGATTTTTATATTTTATCTTTACTTCAATGTTGAGCCAAAAGGACCTGTTCCCGGAAAGTGAAGGTGCTGATGAGAAGGAGGCAAAATAGAAAATAGGAGCAGAACAGGTTAAGAACAAGTGAATAACCAATAAAAAAAATTGTAAATCTGTTACATAAACATGTGTAATATCGAACTGTGGAGAACACCTGAATTGCTAACAAAAGCGGGGAAATGTGTTCATAAATAGAATACATAAAACAAGTTATCTATTATTATTTGTTTGTTTTAACATATTCCTATATTTTCATTAATTTCTTACTTTTTTATTCTTCCTTTTCCACGCAAGAAAAATCATTTCATTGTCTTCTTTCATTGCACTGTTTTTACTTTAGTAGAAGTAGCTTTACATTTTATTCAAAATACACTCCCCACCTAAAGTATTTTAACACCCATAATCCAAAGATTTTCTTGGTTTTGACCTTAATCCATACAATTGTTTATATTTATCGTGATATTATTTCTCAAATGTGAGACATTAGGGATAAGATACATCATTGTTATTTACTGTTTACCAACAAATGATGAAATTTCGGTTTATTTATATCAAATTTCCTTTCAGTCCATGTTTGTTTTTCGTTTTCCTCAAGTCTGTTCTCTCTTTTCCCTTTAGTCTAGTATCTATAAATCATAACTATTAATTTTATTTACAATGAATCGTTTATGCCTTGAATCATTCGGTCAGAATCATTTCTCTCTCTGAAGAAGGTAAATCATTGCGTTACATCGCTAATCGCTTTGGCGCTCACTATTCTTCCGATTCAAGGACCATAAAAAGATACAGGGAGACCGGTAGTCATTCGAGGCGACCAACGTCAGGGCGCCCCCCCCCCTCCGCCATGGATCCCATATTAATCTCTTCATTGAAATGCGTATAAGTACTTCAGGAGCTTCTTCCATTAAAAACTTGATTGCTGGTATTTGAGGGATATCAATCTCGAAGTCAACGGTCATTAGAAGACGAGAACGGTCCTGAGAGAATCAAACCTCAGCTTAAGAAGGCGAGTGAAAGGTCCTCTTCCCGCCGAAGAACACCGCATGAAGAGAATGAGATTTGCAAGGGAACACCAATCAAAAGGACTGCGGTGGAATGGAAAAAAGTTATATTTGTCATCAGTACAACTGATGAGACAAAAATGGCCCAAATGGCCGTGAACGAGTACATAGAAGGCCTGGAGAACGGTATACTCAGTGCTGCACGTTAGAACCTGAGCCATTTGGGGAGGGGAGGAGATTCTATCATGTTCTAGGGCGGCATATCTTGGGAGGCACGTACCGAGTGAGTGTCGATCCGAGGAGGGGCCTTAAATGCCTTGAGGTATGTAGAAATCATTCTTCAAGATCATGTACTGCTTCTTCTACCGTTCCTAGTCTCTCAATCGTTGCTCATGCATGATGATGCCCGTCCTCATAAGGTAATTTGTGTTTCTGAGTACCTGAACGCCACAAATATCCAGACCATTGATTTGCCAGCGAGAAGTCCTGACCTTAACTCAATCAAGCACGTTTGAGATTATCTCAAAATAAAGATTCGATCATAAGATTCACTTCCAACTACCCATGAAATGCTAAAGGCAGCTGGAGGAGTGGAACAATATACCGCACGATTTTCTTCAAAATCTTTTTACAAATATTCCCAAATTAGTGGGAGTAGTCATTGAAGCCAGAGGGGGCAATAAATGTAAATCAAAAATTTAAAAGTTAAAATTGTGAAAAAGGAAAATTTTAAAAAGTAATATTTCTAACTTTTTTGTTCATCGGAAGAAATATTGTAATTTATTTTCAGAAAAACTTGCTTAGTTCCACTAAGTTAGTTTAGTGAAAAAACAGACGTTTTTGTAAAGTTCAAATATTTCGAAGTTTTGTGAATTTTGACGGGAAGTTTATTTATAGAGAGCTTGTGTTTAAGTAAGGCGCCCCCTCACTTCTGAAAGGAAGTTCATGATGCCATCTAGTGGCAAAGATATGCAGTACGAAGCCTGGGGAGCCATCTTGGTCCCGAAAACAAAGGAGTCAGTACCAGATAAGAAGCCGTCGTGGCCAGTACCAGTACCAGATAAGAAGCCGTCGTGGCCAGTACCAGTACCAGAGAAGAAGAGTTCAGTATTCTTCAATAAGGTTTCTGCTCATAATAATGAGAGAGTAAATCCTTCGATTCAGGCGAAAGAGGCGACGGCGGCAGGAGGATGAGCAGAGAGAACCCCACTTCCATGTTCACATGGAAATTAGAACCAACTTCAAGCTCCATAGAATCCAACAAGTAAAATGTAATATTTCCCTCAATTCATGTAATAAAACTAACCAACTAACACACTGTAACTATTTTGTTCAAACCATTCAGAATAGAAGTATTTTATTTTAAAGTATATGATATCAAGTTATTTAAATACAGTCCACTCCATCATTACCAGTAAATTATCATTATTACTATTATTAATCTGAACCAGCTTCCAGTATGATAATTAATTTGGGTAATATCCCCCAATTTTTACTCCAGGGAATAGCTAAATTAAACAGCTTGTAAAAGGCTAATTTAATATATCTAGTGATTTACAGATATATTTATTATTATATAGACCTCATATCAGCAGTGTTTATTACAAAGCTCAAATCCTGTACCTTGTATAATTATATAATTCTATTTGACAAGCCGTAGAGTGGGCTGTGGCTGGGTAACGAAGACCGAGTAGCAATAAGCTCTATTTGCCCTCCGTACGGCCGGCCACAAGCCAAAGCTCTTTTAAAGGGTTCTTTGACGTCTTTGCCTGTTACATTCTCAGAATCGGTAAACAAGCCTTCCTAATGAATTTCCTCTCAGCTAGAAAAATAAAGGTTTTTCTCAGTTTGTACGAGTCTTATTAGAAGATTCAGTACAATGCCGATTTCCTGGAATCAATTAATTCACTTTATATACACAGGAGGATGGGTTAGAATTAAAGGGAATGTTATATTTGTAGTAAATTAAAATATTTAGCCAGCAGATCTTGTGAAAGCTTAGATGTGAGAACTCTCTTTTGCAATGTAAAATCCGTGCTCTCTATCACAACATAACCATTAGCTCTACCGAAAAGTTCTGTCCATTTTTATAACTCGACGAAATATTAGTCATTTTATAAAATGAATAAATTTTTTGGAATATTTTATTTTCAAATCATTTATAACAACTTACTAGCGTGAATTCATTTATAAAAACATTGCTTACCCCTAGAGGTAAAAAATTAAACCAGGGTTTGTGTGATATCTTCTTGTTTTTACCGTTTTGTACCTACAAATATTTTTTAAGGAGAAACAAATGATAATCTGAGGATCCTAGGTGCGCGGAGTATGGCGGATGCGGCACTTTTCCAGCCAAGCTCTAAAAAATCTGACACACCCCAAAGGTGTATGTGAAGCAGTATGATGTTGTTTGTATTGAACATCGCCTGTCTCTTTTAATTGAGAACTGTTTTTATATTACCCAATTGCTGACATTACATCTCTTTTGGATTAGTTCCAACAGCTCATACCGTATCTGTTTTCGAATATTCTACCATAACTCAACATTCTCTTACTCAGACTCAGATTCGGTTAAGAAGTCACAACTAGCCACATTCCTAATGCTGTTTTCATAGCTAATAAAATTTTTACCACTCCTAATCATTTGGTCCAAGAAGGGTTCAATTTTGTTGCGAAGAGCATAAATGTAGCAACTCAAGTGGCATGCAAAGATAGTCGATGCTTCACGACTCCAGCGTTGCCGGTTCAAACGGATGGGGTTCGACTATTATTTTTGTGGTGGTCCCACGAAATGAAAACGACCCTCCGCTATGAATGGAAAGAATAGTTTCGGTACCCTCTTGCCATCCCCACCCTCCCCAGTGTGTCAGAAATGCCACAGAAGAGGGTAATAAAAAATAAAATAAAGAAGGTGTGGAGAAGGCTGATTCAAACGGCCTAATATTTATTAACTCTAGAGCTAACTGAAAAAAATAACTCTAATTACACAACCCCGTTTGGGGTATTTTAGTACCGCCTATAACTTACAAAGCTATAATTTTAATTAGTGTCCTGTTTTATTGAATTTATTTTAGTTCAAATTCATTGAGATAATTAAATCAATTTATAAAGAATTGTTGAATGAATTTATAAAGAATTATAACAATTAAAAAGTATTTTTGAACATGATAACCTGTTTTTAGGTTTATGACGATCTGGTTTTGAACTGTTATAATGATTCTAATTAATATTATTTTGTCACAATAATTAAATGTTTTTGAAAACTTTATATATATTTTTAAATATTTCACTTAAGAGCGGGACAGGGAAGATTAACATTGGCAAATACCTCTATGGTCGTATAAAAAGAAATGAGTTAATGAATATCATAGGTAGTCCACAGAGGTCCTGTCATAATAACGAGGAATCTGTTTTTGATATTATTTTTCTCTTGGTCATTGAACAAAAGGTGATTCTTGGAAAGAGAGTTTCCGAACCATCACTAAAACTTTTTATGATTTCATGGAACCTCACACTGAAATGACACTTTAAGGGACTGTTGGACGTTGGCGCATTACCTAATATGTTAAACAATTTTTTTTTTTATTTTATCACCGTGGTAATAATTTTTGATAATTTTCAATGACCTTTATCGCAAATTAAAATAATTGTATTTTGTATATAATTTGTATAACTAAAGGCTATATTGACATAATTTATGATACATTTAATCCCTTACTAGAATTTTCGTTGTGTGAAGAGAATAAATCCATTAGGAGAAAGTATGTCTTGTTTTTCGCATTTAAAAGGCATTCCAGATAATATTTAAAACTATCACTTAAAAGGGCATAGAACATGTATGTTTTTCTTAATTAAATTTACGATTTATATGAAACCTAGTAAGATTTGAGTTTTTTTCCTACTGTGACTACACAAACTAATTATGACTGATTGTAAAATGCTCTTTTTAGTCTTAAGCTTCCTTCCTCCATTCCTTTATTGCTTATTGAACCAGTAAAAGATAGAAAGGTAAACACTCCCCTGTTATATTCTCTATAAACATGATGATCACTAAGAGCCTCATGATCACCACGTATTTTTTTAAATTTATTTATTGATGAGTATTACAATCTCCCGCAAAATTGGGCAATAAGTTGTAGTGATAGATGATTACATTCATTCCAATTTTTTTTTTATTTATTGATATATAATACAATCTACCATAAGGTTGTTGGGCAATAAGTAATAATGATAACTGATTACATTCATACTAAAATAAAATAACATAACAATAAAAATAATTAAATAAATGAAAAAATATTTCATAAAAATTAATAAAATCTCTCTTTAAATATATACAAACAGAAGGATAAAGGAAATAAACATAATCAAACTATGTACATGAAAAAATAAATAAATAAAATAATCACCAGTTGCATTTACAATTTTATATACAATATTTACACTATCGACCTGAGGATCCCTGAGCCCACTCTATCCCCCACGAATGAGAAGTAGATCAGATCTCTTTGAAATCCCAGAGCATACCTCTTACCGCACCAATGGTAATAAGCCAGACGAGGCTGAGCAAGTGCATAAAAGCAGAAAACACTCAACTTAAGTGGAGGATCTGACAACTGCCAGAACTCCAATTATATTCAAAAATAAAAATTAATAAAAATGTCTGTATGTATATAAACAGAAAGATAAATAAAATTAACATAATAAAACTATGTAACTAGAAGAATTTGGACTAAAAAAAATTGGTTAAATTTTAAATTAATACAAAAATAAAAAAATTAAATAAAAGTACTAATCATATTTAAACTATTACGTACAATACTTATAATCTCCACTTGAGGATCCCCTACCCCACTCTATCCCCTACGCATGAGAGGTAGAGCAGGGCTTTTCGAGATCCCAGTGTTGCCCTCTCTTCGCGTCACTGGTAATGAGCCTGTAGTGGCTGAGTAAGTGAAGTACTTATTAGACATAAAGACCTATACTGCATTGACAACACAACATAAGATTATCACAAGAAAGAAACAATAATCACAACTCCCTTTAGTATAATATAAAACACTGCCAAACATAATTTTACTGTTGTTTCCCATACTAGCCATATTGACTATTTTATAACAAGTTCTATTTTAAATTTTTTTGTATAAAAAATATGTATGATAAAATGTGTCTTATTCATCTCACTATTTAATATAAGTGTTAATTAATGTTTATAAAATCGTATAGGTTTCTCGATTAAATTTCAAAAATTCTTGTCTTCCTGATCAACCCATTTACAGGCCCGTTTCTGTTACAATGAGGTATCTTTTTAAGATACTGTTGTAATTGTACAAACGAGGATGTTACTTCTTACTTCTAGTTTATCAAGTGATATAAGTAGTTTTGAATACACTGGATGATGGATGAAAATATAGCAAAAACTATTGATTATTAAAAGGAAAAAAAATAAGATAGAAATCATTAATGAAATATATTTTACTTGACTATTTTCATTTATTGTGTAGTATTACATTCGTTCATATATATTTAGACATTGGTAATAAAAATAACATTAACATCATATTTGCAGAAATATATAAATTAAATGGTAACGAAATAATAAATTGATAAGAAAATCAAACTTAAATGCAAATAGCACATCCATTCTTATTCATAACATCTTTATTCAGCCTAAGAAACTCCGACCATAACTAATGAAGCACTCTTAACCGAGTCACTGAAACAAAAACCAAGTGGACGCTGAGCGGGGGTACTACCCCCAGACGCTCAGGATTTGAGTGGAGAATTTGACCATTGCCAGAATTCTAATATAATTATTTAAAATACATTTCTGGGCCTCTGAACCTTTGGAGAGGATTGCAGTGATTGGTGAGTCTGAAAGATTTGAAATCTTTACTATGACAGTAAGCATATTTAAATAATAATAACCCTTGCCATCTCAAATTAAAAACGAAATCAAACTAAAGAGTTATGAAATCCTTATTTTCATATAAACATATTTTACATTACTCTATAAACGATCCATCGCATGACAACTCTTTTAACTCCTGAATACGCAAGAGGCACAGTTTCAAAAACACTGAATTGTGTAAAATTTCATATTTTAACTAATTCTCTAGCTCTCTGAATTCTTCAAGGTAAAAATCATATGATTTACATGACGAAATTTTGTTATTCAATAGCAAAATATAATATAATTCACACGCAAACAACATAGATGGACTCAGCCCAAAATTTACTTTGAGGGTCAGTAAGTTACGTGTATTTGAGTTGGGAGGGGAGGGTGCCGATCAGTCCATTACGCCTAAAGCTCGGCCGCAGTTGGGAACTCAATTTCAAGTTCCGTCTCGGTTTCGTGAATCCTGTCCTCACCATTTGCTTTTGACAGGAAACATAACACATCACAAGTTTATTTGTCATATTTTGAGCAGTGTTTCTAATGACACTCTATAGCTCGTATAGAAAATTCTACTCTATAACTTATAGTATAGCGAGTGTATAACTGAATGTTTCAACTGTTTTAGAACTGAATAGAACGATTCATTACTCAAATGTAAAAGCATTTTCAGCAGCTGTATTGCCAAGCAGGGAAGAAAATATTTTTCAAGAAACGTAATGCAACGTATTGCAATAAATTAAACATTTATATTATTTGTAATAAAAAAAAGTAAATTTTACTATCAATTAATGTTTTTCTGTTCTACTAAAATTATTGGTTGCTTATTTCTCTGAAAGATACGCCCTCTAAATTTTATTATATTTGATTCATTGAATATTTTATTTTTATGAGGAATAATTTCAAGTAGGATATTGATCATCAAGCAGTTGAAGTATGAAAAATAAAAAAAATTAAACATTTTGTATACTCT
The DNA here is from genome assembly GCF_000696795.3 of Halyomorpha halys. Classification (NCBI taxonomy): domain Eukaryota; kingdom Metazoa; phylum Arthropoda; class Insecta; order Hemiptera; family Pentatomidae; genus Halyomorpha; species Halyomorpha halys. Next base: position 2,042,917 of record NW_027116659.1, on the reverse strand, counting down.
TTGTAATGAAAAACAAATGTACATTTTTCTAACTATTGATTCTTGTTTCTTTGTCGTAGTTTAAACGCGTAAAATTCAATAAAGGCAATAAATTTAACATTTACATTATTTGTAATAAAAAATAGTAAATTTTTCTATCAATTAATGTTTTTCTGTTTTATTCGAATTATTGGTTGCTTGATTTCTTTGAAAGATAAGCCCTCAGAATTTTATTATATTTGATTCATTGAATATTTTATTTCCATGAGGAATAATTTCGAGTAGGATATGGATCATCAAACAGTTAAAATATGAAAAATACAAAAAATTAAACATTTTATATACTCTTTGTAATGAATTGTATGTATGTATTGAATTTATTTATATGAATATATATATATATCTAACAATTGATTCTTGTTTCTTTGTCGTAGTTTGAAGGCATACAACTTTTGTGTAATTAACACCTATGATTTTTTATAATCATAAAGCTTGGTCTATATTATGAAAATAATATATTTATGTATCCATACATTTATACATTTACCTAACTTATCCATATAAACGACACAATTATTGGTTAGAAAGATTGATTTTTTCTAAATGAAAAAAAAATCTATGATTTTTAAATGATAACACATAAAACACTACAAAAATGAGTATTTATATAATTAGTATTATATGTATTAATGAGTATTATATGTATTAATGAGTATTATATATAACAGTTTTTAATTAATTTTTTATTTTCTTAATTTTTAATTACTTTTTTTTTCTATTTTCCAAAATATTTAGAAGTAATTTTTTTTATTAACTTTAAGTAAATCCTTCAAATAGGAGTATTAAGTCTGAGAGACTTGTGTATTTTATAACGAGACAGTTATAGTAGAACTGAAATAAATTATTCCTAAGTTTGTATATACTCAACTGGTGTGCGATTTAAAAAAAAAGAAAGAAAAGGATAAGAAATAAAGGACTGAAATAAAGAAGAGTAGAATTAAAAAATCGAGGAGAAAAATGCACAAATACGAGGGGCTTTAGTCAAGAATTTAAAACATAATAAAAAGTCCAGCACAATATCAGAGGCGGTACATGAAACAAGGTTACTTCCAATAGCTTATTTTTGAATTCATGTAAATCGAGTTATAAATCCTCTTAAAGCATGACGCTCTAACGTGTACTTAAAAACAAAAACTTTACTCTGCCGTTCTACTTCGATACATTTTATTTAGGAGAGCTTAGTCTTCAAGTGCTATCGACGGAATTTAAAACAAATTCAACATTTAATCTCAAGTGATGAATATACTCTTTTGTAAATTATTTCTAAGGGTTGTGAAAAATAAAATATAAATTTGAAATAGTACACATATATAGTTAAATTAATATTTATAGATGGATTAGACAAGAAATAATATATTAGTGTAATAATATTCATAAAATATTATTGAAGTATGAATTGGGAAGTATAAAGAAAGATACTTTTATCAGGCTTAAGGCTGATTGCATACAATTTCACGTTTTTAATAAGAGTGAAGCATTATAGAAAATTTAAATTTTAGTTAATGGCATGTATTAATAAAATAATTCACCTTATCTATACAACATATAGACAGGAATTTTGTGCAGAATATAGTGATTACATATACTATTACAACTACTTAACCATTATAATCTACGTTTCATTTAAAAACAGCCCAACAACTAAATAGTAAGTATATAGAGAGAGAAATACTTTATTTATCTAAGCTGCCTAAATACATCAGGTTGCTATCTCACACAGCATACTGTATCAATCCGTAACCGGACATATATAAATTACACATACATTGTATAATCAGAAAAAAAAGAAACAATAATAAGAAATAAGAAACAATTTTTTTCCCCTACAGTTTCCTTTTACAATCAATTTCTGTATGTTTCAATTCATACCTTTTTTTTTTCTTATTTCTGCTCCTCCAATTTCACAATTTTTTAATTCACCCGATCAACAAATTCGCTCTCCGGAATTCACCCTCCTAGATCCTCTTCAGTGACCCGCTAAAGAAATTCAATATTAGACGGCAATGTGAGATCAGAACATCATTCATAGTCACAGCAGTAGATCAGTTTACCAAAAACAAAGAAATAGATACATTTTACGAGAATAAGACTTACACATAGATTAAAAGGAAGGTATAATAAAAAACCGGTTACAGGAAACACTTGAATGGATAAATAATTTTTAAAAAAACAAACAATAAGATATAATAAGATATATCTAATAGAATAATAAGATTTCTCTATATAAGATTTGTTATATACATCAGAGACTATACATAAAATATTTCTAGAATTTACATATTTATAGGTAGGCTTTGCCACCTCATTGTAAAACAAACACGCGGTTTTTAAGACTGCGTCAAAATTAATTTGAGTTTTTATTTTCGTATTTCTATATCATAAATGATTTTTTTTTAATATTTCAAAACATTAAATTATATTTATCACTATCGAAAAACCAAAAAAAAAGCAGTTTAACTCTGTATGTAAAGATTAAACAGCGTGTTCTGGAAAGTCATATTTCGTCACGTTCCAAGTTTAGTATTTTTAATCTCCGATAATTATTATTATAATTTTTCATATGATTAAATGAACGTAAACACTAATTTCATTGGGAAATGCATCAGGCCTAAAGGCAAAACTGCAATATTGTCATTATAGACCAAAGGTAGTGCTAATATGATTAGCATCACGTTTAACCGCCAGGTTTTACCTCAATTAAGGGTACCTACTTTCTTGAAAATGGGAGTGCTTCTGTAGGGAGTTATGATTTTAGTTTCAAATAACTGATACAACAGAATAAATAATAATTTACCAAAGCCGAACTTGAACCCAAGCTTACTCCCAGAGTTATCCCGCTTCTCTTATATTGCAATAAGGGTTGAATTTTTTTTTGTTCCTCCAAAAATATATCTTTAATTTCTCATCCATGTTAAACCTCCCTTACTTCTAATAATTCTAGGATAATAAGAAATATAAACTTAAAGATAGAGGAAATTCCTCCAATAATACATCTTAAAGTGGTGAAAGAGATGGGCAGGGCAATAGTGTTGCCTACAAGACAGCTAATAAAGGAAATATACGGCTCACTAAGTGGTTTAGTGTTCTAGACCCATTTGTGCCGACCAAAGCAAAGGGGTTTGCAGGCTCTATATTTGTTCTCTTTAGGGGCTCTTAAACTGCCCGACGTTATTTGGCAGGAAAACGGACTCTTTAACCGGATCTCTGACGCTTTTGTAGCAACATCAATTATGTACTTTTCCAATCCAATTCCACAACCTCCAGTCCGATGCATGTACCTACCACCTTTGGCTTTCACCTTAAAGTCACTGGTTCCATGAAATATTACAAAAAGCTTTTATAAAACTGTCGACAAATATCACTGGATGAATGAGCTATAACCAAAATACTCATATTATATTCTCAGGACCAATAACATGAGTTGGCCATTTAATAAAAATCAAGAAAAATTATTCTTCAACAATGTTAGTAAATCCATGATAAACTAAAAACAATTAAAAGTCAAAAGGACAACAGCGTACCAAAAATACATAACGTATCTCTCATTGTAGTTATACTTGCCATTTTTTTTAATTTAGAGGATTTTGTGCACATTAAATAATAATAAAATATTTTGTCATTACAACGATTATCTAATAATTTTCTATCCCTTTTATTCAAAAAGAGCTCAATGGACCACATTGCTAAATCTAAAAGTGGAAAATTATATTTAGTCCTCACAATATCCAAAGGATTTTCCAGCGGGGTACATAAGAAAATATAGGAAGCAATATTATTACAAACAAGTGGAATTAGTTTGCTGTTACGCTAAGTTCCCTTGATTGTAGTTATCACCACAGAAGATTTTTTCTTGGCTTTCGATGCAACTGGTGCCATTTTTCAAATCGCTCTCACATTTGCTCCAGTCCACCTTATATCAACTAAAAATTAATGGAATAAACTTATTATCTTTCTTAATATTCGAATAAAAATCTTTTTAAAACAACTGCTTGATGTATGGAGGACTGACTATATGGTGATGAGACTTATTAAAGATTAATACATTGCTCCATAAGATTGATTTTTGATGTTCTCACATCTCTCACTGATATTTTCACAACATTTCTTCCTAATTTCCTGCGACAATATCTTCTAATTATACTTGCGCTTTCCAATTTCAATTCTAAAGGTGCCTCTACACGCTCACCAAGCCGTGGTGAACTCACGTATGCGCAAGCATGTGGATGGGTTATTTGGCTTTGCTTGTATGAGTTCGCCTAAGTTTGTTGCCGACCGAGAGTCGGTTTTTGACTACAGGTCAAAGGGAGTTTGTGAGAGCGCTTTTTCAGTTGCACCTGAGAGTGTTAGGAGGTTGAAGGTGTTTGTTGTTACTAATTATAAAAAAAAAATTCATTTAATCTCCTGTTATTTGCTTTGTAATAAAACTAATATCTCCCGGTGCAATGGCTGAAACCACTTGTACGTCCGCTTGGACGGATCCTTTGTTTACCGAGCATTTGTAGAATTGTCCAATTCGCGACGAGTGGCCAACATTTAGATCCGCCATTAATAATTCAATACTATTACTTTATTCATAGCCTCCTCATCTAACTACTTTCATTAACTTCTTGAATACAAATCTTTACATAGCAATTCATATTTTTCTTCTCAAAAAACTGCTTCCTAAGAAAAATCATTGATTATTCCCTTACTCCTTTTGGAATTTTTCGCCTGTGTCTATTTTAAAAGTTTCCTCCCTAACCTGGTGAACACCATTCATTTCATTTCATTAAACATCTCAATTTTCCGCATGTATATAAATAATAAATATTTGTTTTTCTAATATTTTAATTTTATATCTACAATATTTAATGGGGGTGAAGAACTAACAGTGAACTGCTTATAGAGACTACTAGCTAGTCAATATCTCATGGTATTAAGGCAATGGGTATAAAATAGGTGGGACATCTGGCTCGATGCAATCCATTAGAACGCCTCTATACAATAATGAATTCCAGTAGAATTGGCAATAGACCACGTGGGTGGCCTAAAACCCGATAGATAGAATCGACAAAAGAGCTGCATGCAAAAAATGAAAAGCAGTAGCCCAATACAGGTAGGATTAGAGAAGGCTGGTTCGAGCATCCCAAGATCTACAAGGTCTCTAGAGACAACCGAAAAAAAATCTATAATTTTTACTATTTCTCTAACTAATTCATATAATCCAAAATGCAGTCAAATGATGTTTGAATTATAGTAAATGTCCCAGAATGAGAATTAATTATACATTTCATGAAAACTTCATTTTACTTGATCTATTTTGTTTTTAGATATTTAAATATCTTCAAGCCCTAATACGATTTAGTCATCTATTTTTTTTTCTTATGTAACAATTGGAAAAACGTACTTGGATAGGTCATTTAAATACAAAAGTAGATGAACCCCACCATGTTTTCTCAAAACTAAATCATTTTTAGATCAATAACAAAACTATATCATATCATGTGATATTATATCGTATCATATTTTATATTATACCACATCATATTATAGTTAAAAATTTATGTCCCTCCAAGAACTGAAATTTTTTTATTACATTGTTACGTAATCAATTTAATTGTCTAATTGAACCTAATTATGTTTTCTTTTTTTTTTGGGCTGAAACTAAGTTGTATATTTTTTTATCCTTTTGATCAAAACAGCTACTAAAATGAAGAAACTTAATGATTGGGTCTTTCATTTTACCTTGTATTTTTTTTTTTCAATAGCTCCTGACATCTTCAGATTAATATTCCTGGAAGAGCTTCTTTCACTGTTTATTTACATTGTATGGAGGACTGTATTGTTATACAGCTGAAATGATGTTTCATTTCATGATTTGTATTATTTCTGAGTATTTTCTAATCAATTACTTGGTTGTGGGGCTAACCTTTATTTATTTTATTTCGAATTTAAACTAAAATTTAATTATTTCTTACTTTCACCTAGTCTTGAAGGGATAAGGACAGAAAAATGGGCCGTCTGTAGCTCAGGTGGTTGAAGCGCAGTTCTTGGCAGCTTGATTACTGCGGCAGCGTCAGGTGAATCCGCCCAAGGGAGTTCGACTTTTTTGATTTCTGTGGTGGTTCCACGAAATGAAAACTTGATCCACCCCCTCCCCTCTTTCCCCCATGGTTAGAATAGGTTGGTTACTCCTAAATAACACCCTGTATGACAGAAATAACAAGGAATTGAAATGTAAAATAGTTTATTATTCAGGGACTAGGTCTCTGTAGAACAATTACAAAGGTAATTTTATTTTTATAATAATATTTATTGGCAAAAAAAACAGTTTGGTTACACCTGATTATAACTTATATACAGAGAAGAAAAAAAAAAAAGCTAACTGACAAACAAAACAAAACAAAAAGGTAATTCAAAAATATGTGTACTATTATAATAATGAATTGGATTGGGGAAGAAAAAGGTAGTTAAAGAGAAGGGTTTTCAACGATAGTAGGTTTGGTACATGACGTATGTTAGAGGAAATGGAGTTCCAGAGATATGCAGCTGAGGATGAGATGAGATTTGAAGATGAGAATGAGATATGCAGGAAAGAGGTCATACAAAAAAAAAAGTGGACTGAAAGAGGGATTGGTTTAATTTTGTTTAAGGGAATCCCTTATGTTAGAAATTACATTCAGGTACACTCTATTACTCTTATTTATATAGATGGGAAATTTGCGAGACTGAAGAAAATTAAGAATAATATTTAATAAGCACCTTGGAGGAAATATATCTTTTTCTATCTTAAATATTCATATAACTGACTCAAACGGATCCGATAACACTAGCGCTGCCCGACGTATTTGTCAGATAATGATGGCTGTGTTAACAACCAATATGTAACCGGGTGTAGCTAAGTGTCCTTACTCAGGCGGTGTTAAGGGGGAATACGTGTCAGCGTATCGCAGGGACCCCACGTAGCACGGCGTCACTACCATCATATTTTTACGACGCTGGGCCGTGTTAGGAATCTAGAGCGCGACCTCTTCTAGGCAGTCAGATCACGCCCCATGCTCGGTATTTGGTAAAGTGGCGGGCCTTACCCTTAACCACTGGTGATTACGGTGTCTCCTGAGGGTTTCACTTGTTGACCACTCCATATTACTGTCGAAAAAGTGAGCTCATGGCTAATCAGTTAAATTCCATTCAAGCTATACTAAACTGTATGTTTAAATTACAAATAAATCTCGATTAGGATTTTTGTTTTTATTTAATTAAACTACTTTAACTGAGGCAAAGGGGTAAAGCATTACATTGATGACGTAGTTGTGGTGAAAACATATTTTTATGTCACAATGTAATATCTCAAAAAATAGTTGTTTTGAGACATTCATGTAATCTTACCAAAATCTATACCGAAAACAGAATAATAGTTAAACATATGTCATAAATTTTAACTAAAAAAAAAATATTTTGAGACACAACAGTTTTGAACTGTTAAGATGAAGACCCTTGCTGCTAAT
>NW_027116659.1:2032333-2035270 GCF_000696795.3 Halyomorpha halys | reverse complement strand
AGAGAGAGAGAGAGAGAGAGAGAGAGAGAGAGAGAGAGAGCATCGGAAACCCTCTGGTGTCCACTCAGCTTTATAAACTAGAAACCCTTAATTAGGGAAAAATCTTGCGGTCGAGTTTGATTATCACCTCCTTACACAATCATTGGTCTAATGTCAGTATTTTCTAACTAAGTATCGCTTCCCTGACCCCTCATGTGTTTATTTTATCTTTATCAGTTAGAAGAGACCCTAATATAAGAAGGGACCCAAAGAAAAGTTTAAATAAATCGATGCACGTTTTAAAATCAATGGAATTACCATTTGCTGCATCTCTTAAACATATAAAAGGACTTCAGTATGTTGCAATTTAAAAAGGTAAAATAAATCGATACGCGATCTTAAAATCGATTGCATTTTTAAATTCTGCATATCCAAAAACATAAAATGGATCCTTAGTATGTTGCAATCTGAAAAGGTAAAATAAATCGATATGCAATGCTAAACTCGATGTCATTTTTGTTTCCCGTGCCTTAAGGAATTTATTAGAAATCAGAAAAGTTTAAAGTATTCTAATAGTTAATCGTATTTGTTGTACGAATAATTGATTATTCGAGCAGAAAATTCACGAATAGAAATGTATCATCAATCTAATAATATTTGCCCAACTCTGCTAATATTACATTCATATCTCAAAATAAGCATTTTTTGGACAACGATATGAAAATATAATAAGGGGAGTATTGAGATCGAGCGATATTTTGCGAAGTATTGCGGCACCCAGTATCCAAGTAACAGGCCAGGTCAAAAACGAAACGTCATACAAATCCAAAATTACATATGTAAGGAGAGTATAATTTGGGATGCTACAGAAACTTTTTTCATTAAACTCTATCAACCGAAATTGCTACTTTACAAATTTGATTGTACAATTTTTGGGGATTTCCTCAAAAAGGTTAGGGCCGTTTATGATCAAACTCGGTAAATGAATGTACAATGAATGAACAGTGTTATGATCATGGAAATAGTCTGATAGGGTTTACATAAGGAATTTTTAAAAAAATATTCCTTTGAAGTATTTTAATTTTGTTTATTAAAAAAACAACATATCACATTGTAAATAATAACAAAGAATAGATAAATATAAAAGAATCTGATGATTTTTAATGGAAGTTATCACAATAGTAAACTTTTATATATTTATAATTTTTACTTTTTAAATAAAATAAAGCTGACTTATAAACACTTAGGCTATGTGTTTATACACACACAGTGTTTATATACAACCAGAATAATAAAGAAATAGAGCTTCTAAAATGAAAAGGGGCTAATTTTGTACCAGGGTAGTTAGTGAAAGTTATGTGATGCACTAGATTTTTATTATTTTTTTTTTTAAGGCAATCGACAGCTATATAGATGTTTCATATGCTTAGTTAGTTCTATCTCCGACACATTCATTATTTTCAATACTTGATATAGCAGCTGATAGAATAATAATGATCCAAAAAATATTAAATGGTATATATTACTATCATAATAAAAATTAAATCAACGAAATTTGCTTAATATAATTATACATGTTTATTTTAATAAAATATTTCCGGAATGTAAGGGATATTATCTATTAGTAAAGTTTGTAAATTAAAAGAGAGTAAGGTGTCAATAAATTGCTGCTGTCCAGTGTGGGTTTAAAAGTTAGTGGTACATTTCACTGTCTACATTTGTGGCTACATTTCACAGTTAGTTATATGTTCCAGTCAGCAGAAATACTAGATTTGGTTAGTCTAGTGTGTCCGATTAGTAGTCTAGTGTTTCTAGTAGTCTACTATTTTGGATTGATGATAGCCAACACTGCATGCATTACTGTTCTTGATTTGTTTTCTTTTGTATTGGTTCAAGTTGCCTGTCATTTATTTTATACATGTAGGTGTTATAATTGCATAAAGTCCATTGTTGAATGTATCGATAAAGTATAATAGCGATATAATAATATAATGTAATAATTATACAGATTTCACCGCTGTGTCTTCATTACATGTTCTCAGAATATCCTTGTATTCCGATAAACAAAACATAATCATCAGTCAAATTTAGATTGAAAATGAGTTGAGATATGATTACTGCATTAAGGAGAGTAGTGCATTGGGCACTGTGATGAATATTATAATATTTGCCACACCGGGTTAATTAGTAAGCGCGCGGTACTAATTGGTGAAAGCGTAATAGTACAGGAGCCAGATGCATTAAATCCCTATGAGATAGATTTAATGTATCTGGCTTCATATGCAAATTATTTTGAAAATTAGTTTCTACCATTCTTAACAAAGTAAATTCCTTTCTGGCGATTCTTAAACTATAACTAACTTGATTTTGTGACAACCGTGTAAATGAATAATGTGTATATACTTTAGGTGTACGGGAATGCTAGACTGATAAGGGATCATCTTGTCCGATCAAATTTTGTATAGTTAAGAGGTGGGGGACAAGGAGAATTTATCTAATTGGTTTTCTTAAAATTAGAAGGCGGAGACTTTAAGGAAGCCCAATAATATTGTAGATTCAGGAGTAGAATATTAGAAATAACCTTATAAGAAAATATATAGATGATTTAATAATCATAACGCAGAAAGACTGTTACCGAGAAATTCTAAAATTATGCAATGAGTTCCACAAAAGAATAGAATTCACAATTGAAGTGCCTCAAAACAATAAATTAAGATTTCTGGACATAGAAATAATCATGGATTGACAAACAATAACCACAAAATGGACTAAAAAAACTAATACAAGCAACAGATTACTAAACTTCTTTTCAAATCACCCACATTATCAAAAAGAAACCATTGCAAAAAACTTAATAGATAGAGCTATAAACTTAACAGACAATATTTACACAAAAGATATCAAAACTGAAATATACACCATGCTAACAGAAAACTTCTATCCCAAAAGATTAATAAA
>NW_027116659.1:2030403-2032012 GCF_000696795.3 Halyomorpha halys | reverse complement strand
CTGAAAGAATATGACCATACAAATATCAGAACCGGTTTATACAACAATAATAAATTACAAAATAAGCTGTCAAACATGAAAGACAAAGTTGATAAGATGGAAAAACTAAACGCAATTTATAAGATAGATTGTAAAAATTGTGAAAAAGTATATATTGGTGAAACATCTAAAAAACTAGAAACTAGGATTAAGCAAACACATCACCAATTGTAAAAACACTAAAAAGATAAAGTGCACAGCTCTGGCCTATCACAGCATAAAACTGAACCACGAATTCAACTTTGAAAATACAAAAATAATAGATACAGCAAAAAATACAAAAAACAGAAGATATCTAGAAGCTATATACATAACAAAAAACATACAAAACACAGTAAACTATAAAACTGACACTAAACACTTAAACACACATTACGCAGATATTATAAATAGAATTAAAATAAAAACATGAAAATCAGATAAAATAAACAAGTTTATGTGGAAAATAAAAAATCACTAAGTTTATAATAAATAAAAAACAGGGAGGTAACCAAAACAGCACACTGGACATGAGATAAGGTCCAAAGAGATTTGCTTTTTTAGTAATGTTTATTTTAGATGAAAGACTTAAATCCTGTTTTATAATGAAATCTAATAGTGTTAGTCTATAAATTCAAAATACAAGGCACAGGCATTAAAACATTTTATTTCATGATAGGGAAGACAATTATAGAATATCACTTATTATAGAAGTTAGGAAGTACAAAATTATAAGTCAGTGAATCAGGACCAAGTGGCACCAGCACCAGTTCGATTCCGTCGTGGGTGGGTTGACTTTCATCTTATGACGTCCTCACTAAATAAAAACTCGTCTCTCCCACACTGCTCCATCTTAAAGCTTAATCTATTTAAAATATAAAATACAGATAAATAAAAAAAATATATAAATTATACTAGCAATGTATAAGTATTCTTGGCATATTTCTTACACAACTGGAGGTACTAACCGTTTAACGGTCAACAATTGACGATACAATGATCTCATATGATGTATTACTTATCTTTTTTTAAATTAATATAAAAGTTTTAGAGTTTAAATTGTCATGGTATTATTTAGAAAATATTAGTATAATAGAATAGTAATCCAGTCATGCATTTCATTCTGGAAGGTTTCGAGATCTATAAGATTTCAAATCTCATACATTTTTTTTTTTCAAAAACAGCCAATTCGAAAGAAACTCCAAGAAATACTATAAAATAGTAGTTTCAATCTGAAAAAAAGTATTTATTTATTAGAATCTCTTATAATATTTAACTTAAGAGTCTGTAGGACTTTAATTCTTAATTTTTAACAAGGCAACTAATTACTTATACTCAAAGATCGGTTGATATGCAGCAGACTAACCTGATCAGTATTGTAATAGTACAAAATAAAATTACATTAACTTTTATGGTTGATTTGGCCAGAAAGCTCAAGCGAAAAAGTCTCCTGTTAATCTCTTAAATGACTGGAATTTTAATCATAGCAGGTCTTCTTCGACCATCTCTGAATACAGATTAACCTAATTGAACCTACAGATTTGCATTCATTGAAGAGGGTCTATTGAGTTAGCAACGGGGGGGGGGGGGG